>NW_028145448.1:1602500-1680000 GCF_977016875.1 Pavona decussata | reverse complement strand
AAAACACGCACTACAAGTCACGCGCGGCAGGAGTTGTGAGAAGAAAAGAATAGACATGTACATGTATATGCATACCTCTGTCTTGTTCCATCATATTAACGATGCTATAGTAAATTGTACAAGGAGAAACAACCTTCAGTCTTGTGGAAATAAATTACTTCATTTTATTTTAGAGCGTGTAAGTAAGGGGGGAAGGGGGGGGGGGGGGAGGGTATCCACCATTCTGATCGATATCAATTGACCGATGCCTGGCTACACTGGTGACTGCATTGCCACATCATACCATTTAAAATTAAAGGCAGTGTTTCTGTATTAGCGTTTTTTTGCGTTACATCAGACCGTGTCAGGTGGGTCACCTGCCATTCTGATGGATAAAAAATTAAAGGCTGAGTTGCTGTATTAGCGTTTTTTACGTTACATCAGACCGTATCAGGTGGGACACCCGCCGTTCTGATGGATAAAAAATTAAAGGCTGAGTTGCTGTATTAGCGTTTTTTACGTTACATCAGACCGTATCAGGTGGGACACCCGCCGTTCTGATGGATAAAAAATTAAAGGCTGAGTTGCTGTATTAGCGTTTTTTACGTTACATCAGACCGTATCAGGTGGGACACCCGCCGTTCTGATGGATAAAAAATTAAAGGCTGAGTTGCTGTATTAGCGTTTTTTACGTTACATCAGACCGTATCAGGTGGGACACCCGCCGTTCTGATGGATAAAAAATTAAAGGCTGAGTTGCTGTATTAGCGTTTTTTGCGTTACATCAGACCGTATCAGGTGGGACACCCGCCGTTCTGATGGATAAAAAATTAAAGGCTGAATTGCTGTATTAGCGTTTTTTACGTTACATCAGACCGTATCAGGTGGGACACCCGCCGTTCTGATGGATAAAAAATTAAAGGCTGAGTTGGTGTATTAGCGTTATTTGTTTTGTTACACGAGACCATGACACCGATATCAACCTTGACATTGGCTGTGCATTTTTTTATTTTGCAGTTAATTATTTTTACGAGTTTGCTTCATAGTCACTTCCTTCATTACTTCACCAGCTATATAGTTGCATGTTTTTTATTGCTTTTTTGTAAAATACTGACCTCAGTGATAAAAGTGTTCTATATAGTCCCCTCATTATGGTTTTATCTGGTGTGAAAATACATCTACAATTTGGACATTTCGAGCACAAAGTGAATTTGTCGTGCCCCCTGTTCTGAAGGTGAGTATGGTTTGTTCCATTTCATTGTAAGTTCAGGAGTATAAATTTTAAGGGCCGTTCTGTTACACTATGAATTTTATGGCGCCTACCCCCGGAACAATAACCCGGATGATGCACAATGCAAGATCATGTTGGTCGTGTTTATGTTAAGCGTGAATATTCAAAATTGTGGTTGTCTAGGCAAATGCTCTTCTGTGATAACTTACGTCTTCTTGACTAACCGAGACTTACCTTGGTTCTGTCCCTTGTATTTCCTTTGTTTCAATGCCTACCATTTCGCATAATTAACACGCGCCAATTCCAGAGCAGAAGAATACGTCTCTCAGGTTTTATCTTCGCATCTGTCCGCCTTCGCTTTCATTAGCGGCTCTTAGCAATCGCTTCCTTTTATTTCTTGCTTTGCGCATCTTCCTTTTTTTTTTTTTCTCTAATGAACTTCCACGCGACTTTTGTGGCATGATCGATCACAATTTTGGAAGGGCGCGCTTCCTTCTCGTTCCCGCTAAACAGTGCCGTAATATAATTACGCGATCGCATTTCAAGATGCTTGTATATGTGCCCGCGTTTCCACACAGTGATAGTTATTATCCAAATTTGAAAAGCCAGCGGCTTATCGCAAAACAATAGAAACATTAGCTGGGAGTGTTGTGTTCCGGAAGTGAATGTACAACTAGTAGATCTAAAGGCCCGGTCAAAAAGGATGGCGATTAGTTTCCGAGCTTTGTGCACAGGACGCATCGTACGACATTCAGGCTAATATTTTTTTTCACCATACAATTGCAGCGAAATTCGCGCAAATCGATCTTGTTGATTCATTACAAAACAAAGTACGTGGCCAAGCAAAGCGTCATACAATCTTGGTATTTTGCCGACGCGTCCCTTTTATATAATTAAAGGTATATATATATATATATATATATATATATATATATATATATATATATATATATATATATATATATATATATCAAACACAAATGAAGACAAGACACTTTTTAAAGGAACACCTATATTTCGACCGACTTGTCGGTCTTCTTCAGGGTGAATGAAGAAAAACCGTTACACACAAATCTATACGTAGCCACCGAAATACGAAAATGCGCGCGACAACTATAACCGAAATTAACGGTAACAATTCAAGCATAAACATAACAAACGCGCGTGCCAAAATATAAAACAAGCGCGTGCCTAACAATAGCACGCGCACAGAGAGTATATGAGTGACTAGGACAAATAAATGCTAAAATAAGGGAAAAATTACATACAAATTACCCACTAGAATATATAATAAGTAATTCGATAGAAAAAACAGAAATCTAATTTCGGATACGTTCCCCCTTATTTTGGCTAAAAAAGAAATCGCCTTCATTGAGCCCATCCGGCTTCAAGGATCGTAACCGATATGCCTACTGCCCCTCCTTTGCAAGTAGATCTTCTCTCGCATTAACCTTGTCTATTAGTTGGATGCTAACATCCTGCAGTCCGTGATGTCCAGGACCATAAAAATGTCTATAAACAAGGTCATCGCTCTCCTTATTGGCAGCAGACATCTTGGAATGGGCTCTTAAACGGCTCTTGTGGTTGTTGAACCTCAACCTAAACTTAGTGGTGGTGGAGCCAACATATTGGACACCACAAACCTTGCAACTGATTAAATAAACAACATTCCTGGAATTGCAATCCAAACTATGATTTATAGTATAGCTTGTACTAGTAACATGGCTAGAGAAACTATCACCTACAATGAGATAATTACAAACATCACATCTGTTACTGGCACAGTTATGAGTTCCTCGCATACCCGCAGATCCCCTATCTAGAGGTCGTAATTTAGCGCGAACCAGATAGTCCCCCAAACTCTTAAGACGACGAAACGCCATCAGGGGCAAATCTTTAATGGCCTGCTTACACCTACTGGAGAGGTGTAAAAGCGGATGTAGCTCTCTTAGAATTCCCCCTATATTAGGAAGACATGGATGATACGTAACTACAAACGGTAAACGTTTGTTAGCTGTTCGTGGCCTGGGTGCAAGTAGCTCTCCCCGGTCTATTACCCGAGCCCTATGTATTTGGTCCCGAACAAAATTTTCTTGATAACCTCTGGAAACTAAATACTTTCTAAGATCAGCCGCCCTATGCTCAAACGCAGTAGAAGTAGAACAAATACGTCTGAGCCTAAGAGCCTGTGCATATGGGATACTTTGTTTAACCCCTTTAGGATGACATGAAGTATGGAACAAGTACTGATGCTTATCAGTTGACTTAGTATACAAATCAGTTTCAAGAACACCATTGTTGTTTATAACTTGTACATCAAGATAGTTAATGTTCTGTTTTGACCAGTCCCATGTAAACTTGATGGTATCATGAAACTGATTTATCCATTGCAGGAACTCCTGAAGTGATCGTTCTCCTGCCGTCCAAATCATGAAAATATCAATGTACAATGATGATATTTTCATGATTTGGACGGCAGGAGAACGATCACTTCAGGAGTTCCTGCAATGGATAAATCAGTTTCATGATACCATCAAGTTTACATGGGACTGGTCAAAACATTTCTGTTTTTTCTATCGAATTACTTATTATATATTCTAGTGGGTAATTTGTATGTAATTTTCCCCTTATTTTAGCATTTATTTGTCCTAGTCACTCATATACTCTCTGTGCGCGTGCTATTGTTAGGCACGCGTTTGTTTTATATTTTGGCACGCGCGTTTGTTATGTTTATGCTTGAATTGTTACCGTTAATTTCGGTTATAGTTGTCGCGCGCATTTTCGTATTTCGGTGGCTACGTATAGATTTGTGTGTAACGGTTTTTCTTCATTCACCCTGAAGAAGACCGAAATATAGGTGTTCCTTTAAAAAGTGTCTTGTCTTCATTTGTGTTTGATATATAATTTCATGAAGAAAACATCTACACGCATTGGATGCTTGTGAAAGAATTTATATATATATATATATATTTTTTTTTTTTTTTTTTGATCGGTATGATCAACAATTGCTTGGTACCTCTCATTAAACGGTACGTACATAAGCACTGGCAGGCCACAGACTTATTTAATTCGAATTTATCCTCGCCATCTTCTTATATGAGGAGTAATGCAGTAATTTTGTATCGAGTTACGATATTCAAAAACACTGTCCAGATCGCAAAGAAAGAAGTGAGAATAACATGAGCCGTTCATTCCCTGTCATATTGAATGAGATTACAGACGCCTCAAGGAACCACAAAGATTAAATCTCTGCGTGACGTCGTACTTACAGTAGACTTCCACTGCGTCCTCTCATGGAAAGAATGAATGAATGAATGAATGAATGAATGAACAAATGTCAATGAACAAATGTCAATGAACAAAATGCCACGATGAAAATAATAATAATAATAATAATAATAATAATAATAATAATAATAATAATAATAATAATAATAATAATAAAAAAACAAATATGTATTGACCCTGACGTGGGTCGAGCCATGCTACACAACGGTTGGATGCTCTACCACCTTCGCTTGATCAAACATTGCTTTGCTGAAAAAAATTTGTCGTGTATATTCCCAGCAAAGTGTACAACAGCTTTTTTAGATAAGCGCTTGAATTAGTAATCTATTATTCACAACAAGGGGTTAGACCCTACTTGCAAGCCTAATGGCCTACCAAGCCTAAATTTGTCTCAACTGCATGAATCGACTAGAAGTGTTGCTGCCCCCTTCCCCTCTTGCCTGCATAGGAAACTATAGATAGCCAACGTTGGGTTAGCCTCGACCATACAAAAAAGGCAGCATCTGGACTGCGTGCAGAAAAAAAAAATGACACGGGCTTTCGACCGCGCTTGGTAACTATTAAGAAATGTGACCTGTTGAAACGGGAACTGAAGCCTATTTGTTAGATAGAGAACAGAGTGAATAGAGCCCGAGCTAGGCAAGAAACATAATTTGGGGGCTAACCGATCTGTAGTATTAAGGGTAAACCACTGATTCAACAACGGTTAGCCTTCGTTCAGTAGTACCCAACGGACCGCTCCTCAAAAAAAAAATCGCTCTTCACCCTTTCCATTTCTGGCTGGCATTTAATTACGATATCCCTTTTACTTGCTGGTTTCCGGGTTTCAAATTAATTTGCTGGTTGGGAAATTTCCATTTGAAGCTCTTGCTGGGAAAAGTGTCATATTCCAGTCCTGGGAATTAAAGGAACTACCGTGATCCTGGAAAATAGGGGCGGTATTTCGATGTGGGCTGGAAAATATCAAAGGCAGTCATTTTGTGCCCACGTGGTGTTTTCTTTTTTTGTCATTGGTTAGCAAACAACGATTATATTACAGCGAGGTTCTGCGTAATGCTTGGTCTGTCTGTCTTTAAGAGCGAAAAGTGAACACCGCACCGCCCCCTGGATATACCACTCTACCATTCGTGTGCTTTTGCCCGTCGCGTTTTTCATAGCCGTGATTTTTGTTCAGGACCAGTACGACCATTAGATTTTAAGCGTGGAAACGTTATTGGGGTTTTCGGTAAGTAAGTCTTTACAGTGTCTTTACAGTGTCTTGCAACAGTTTTCTGTTGACCCACAAAGGCGTTTTGGAAGCTTATTTATTTTCCTTTCCCTTGTGTTACAGTGTTACAGAGGCATTTTAAAAGCGAGGAGTGTTTATTGTGAGGGGTAACCAGTAAAAACATAAAAAAATAAATAAATAAAATTATCGACAGCTTGTCCTCGTTGATGTAGTGTCTAAGGAAAGAAGAGATCAAGCAAACTACTCGCGTTCGAGACTGACAATATTCTTTTTATCCTACTTTTCCTCTTGGTTTTAAAATTTAAGCGAATGTCAGAATGTCAGAAAGTCAGTTTGAGAGATGGAAACGATTGCTGACCGAAATATAATCTCAAAAAATCTTTCTGTGCACAACATAACTCAACACCAAGGCTTAGAGCTCCAACATTAGTAAAATCAAGTTACAACGGCCCCTGTTGCTTTGCCACTTCTGGTCAAATCCCAAAACAGAAATATTAAAATTTTGCTTTTAATATTATTAGTACCTTAGTATATTAACGGTCAGCAGTCAGGAGAGATTTAAATATCACCTAACAAACCTCCATAGTCGTAGATCTGCGTCGCCTTCTCTCCGCTACAGTAACGTTTCCACAATAGACTTTTACGGTGTCCTCGTTGCATATAGTAGAATTCGTGCAGACATTTGAAAAACTGAGGAGCGCTAGGAAATTGTCTTTTATCTCCGATTGTGCGTTAGGATCATTGCAGTCGCCGTAGTAGTAGAAGAATGGATGTAAATACATCTTCAGGGCGGCACCATTCTCTGTTGCTGTTGCACAAAAAGATAAAGCCAGTTAGGGAATTGACTGAAAGATGTATTTTCGCAGGTTGGGGAAGGCTATTTATAATGTAGCTCCCTCTTACTTGATCCAGGGAGGCAATGGGGTATTCTACTAACGCCAATTTTGAACTTTTTTAATGTCTTTAGTGATGTCAGAGAGGGCCAAGAAACTGTGTAACGTTTTTTTTTTTTTTTTTTTTTTTGGAAAAGTATCTGTAAAGAACTTTGTAAGGCTGCTATGAGATAATATGCAAATATGTTCCTTTCAAAATGCGATAATGATAATTATAATATAGTATATACCATACAGGTGAATGGTAATTTTCGCGCGCGAAAATGTAATGTAATGTTAGTTATTGTGTGGCAATTAAAAATAAAAAATAAAAACTTTTCGCGCGCGCTGATTGGCTAGCTCGGAGGTGATTAGCCAAGTACTATTTAACTACGAGCAGCAACAAAGTTTGGTATGACGGCATTAAATGGTAAGTTATTTAAGTCGCAGGTTGTAGATATTTTAGTTGAAACATTTAAAGAACATTATAATTTTCTCATTTAAAAGTAACAGGCCTCCTTCTGCAAATCTGTTAAATGTCTCCTATTCAGCGCTTTACTTAAACATGGGAAAAGGGTTTTAAATGTGCTTAAAATGAACTAAATTGTAAACAAGTTTCAACTGAGATAAAATTTCATGATTGTAAGATTTGGATGTACAGTTACGTTGGAGCTCTTTTTCCTGTTAAATTTCATTACGCACAACTGCAGGCTTAGTTGTGTACATTACTGTAATGATCATTCATGTAGTTAATCTTTATATTGAAAGAAATAGGTGATCAACGGAGAGTCAACCAAGGAACATTTATGCATTATGTATTGAAAAATAGTGGTAAATTTAAAATTAGTAGGTTGTAAAAATGTATTGTACAAGATATGTATTGAAACCACAAATCCTATATGTTTTTTTCCACGACATACATTAACAATAGTTGCTCTATTTCTGTGCAACAATATTTCTCAGTCACAGATAAAATGCAAAGATAATGCGATGGGTTACACATATCTTGAATTTTCTCTATATTTATAATTATTTTACACAAGGAACCACACTGAATCCCATATTCACCTTCCAGTTTTATTTTGTTTGAGCACTGGAGCTCTTTGCTTTAACTCCCTTTTCGCCTCTCCATCTCGGTGGGAGGTGGTTACTCAGCTAAATTGTTGATGTGAATGTATAAAGACCATTTTTTCACTTTGAAATCAAAGCTTTTTGAGGTCAGAAACTTTGTGCCGGGTGACATTTTTTGGGTGAAATATTTTTGGCAAGGACTTTTAGGGGGTCTACAAGAACTGGAATATTATCATTTTTAGAGAAGCGCCGCCCTTGCCGAAGTCGCGCGCGTGGAGCCCCATAGCAATGAAAATTTGGGAAACCCATGAAGGCGAAAAATTTTGGTTTTTTCCATCCGTCCGTACGTACGCAATCCCACAATGCTAATGCACCCGTGTTTGTTTGACTGAAGTTGCATGGCGATTATGGCGAGATGCGTTTATAACAGAACACAAATTACAAAGTGAATTTATATGTGTTCGCTGGATGTGTTAACAAACGTGGAAAGAATAGAAATAGAGAGAAAAAGAAAACAGAAAAGCGGAGAAGATCCTAAGCAAAGTTCAACGTGAAAGAGAGCAGACAGAGCGACAGATAGCAAGTTAGAGCAGGCCGACATGAAAAAATAAAGTTTAAAGAAGCCTAACATTTTCCTTTATCACCCGTTCGTGATCAAACATGCCAACTTTTAAAGCTCCAAACTAGCTTTAGATAGACAGTTTAATAGCTTTTGATACCCCTAATATTCGAGAAGTTAACCCGTTTGAAAAATTTGTATCGTGGCCGTGTTTTTTTCATTCGCACCGCACGACTCTCGTGTGTTTGTAAACATACACAATTCCAAAGCTCTGAAATATTTTTTTCCAAACACCAAAGAGTATACTTTTCCTGTATTCTCCTTTACTTAACGTTTATTTAGAGGCTAGAATTATTACTAATTAGAAGCAGGATTCACATAGTTTTGATTTCCCCCCCCCCCCCCCCCATGAGCTATTAACTTGCTCTCGCAAAATGCCATTTTTACCAGTTTCTGTGATTCTGACGTCGGCCGTTTAAACAGATTATTTGTAAACGAAAATGTTTTTTTCAGATTTTTTTTTTTCAAAAGGCAAAACTCGATACCTTATCTTTATGTTGCGTGTTTTTCATTCGCACCGCATGGCGCTCGGGCGTTTGTAAACACACACAAGTTTTAAGGCTCTGAAATAATTGTAGCAAACACCAAAGACTATTTTACTGGATTCTCCATTTGTTAACGTTAATTTAGAATTGACACAGATTTGAATTTTGAAACATTTTTCCCCGGACCGCTCTGTTGCTTTTACACCAAATTGTTATCATGAGGTGTAATTCGTTGGCCGTTTACAAATCATTTGCAAACGAAAATGCTTTCTTCTAGGCAATAATCGATAATTTTTCTCTATGTAACGTGTTTTAAGCTTTACACAGATACTTTAAGCATTTCGATACCAGGCAACATTCGCAGAAATTATTTTTGAACATTTTGTTTTAGAGCCGTGTAGATGCAATGCATTTGCGCCTCTTTACTCCATGCGCTTGTATTGTATAAACACGCAGAAGTTTATAACGCTCTTATATTTTGGGCCACAACCAACGTTTAAGTCTTAAAATTTTTTGTAAGGGCTAGAATTATTTTAGCAGGAGCAATATTGACTGAGTTATCATTTTTAAAACATTTTTATTTGAGCGCCAAATATGTCGATAAATATATCGATGACGACGGCAGCAACAACAGCATTTAAACAAAAACAATCGCCCCGCACATGCATTTTAAATCTTGGTACATTTCTTTGCCGTCCTCTGCAAAACAGCAACGTGAAATGGCCTAATTTAAGGTTTTGTAGAGAGCAAGAGCAAACGACGGTGAATTTTTCTTTCTCTGTTAACTTGAACGCAACTCGTACCAATTTAGGCAACTTGCCTGCCATTTACTATTTTAATGCGTTTCCGAGCAACAATCATTAATTTTCCCTTTTTCGGTGTTTTGAGCTTTACAAATATACTTCAATCGTTTCGACACGACAAATATTGGTGGAGAAACTAATTTTTGAACATTTTGTTTCGGGGCAGTTTCGTTCGCACCGCACGGCTCTCATTCAGTTGTAAACACACTTAAGGACTGCCATAAGCAACCAAGAGTGATTTCCCCGTGTTCTCCTTTTCTTGACGTTTATGTAGATTTCAGCAGGAGCAATATTGACTTATTTGCAAATTTTCACATGTGATGAAGAAAGAATATAAGTTTAATTCAGGAGTAAACTAAAAACTATAAAACTTAATGTCAGGCAGCTTCCTACCACTTGAAAATCCGCGAAAATAGTTGAATTTTGAAAGCCAACATCAGAAGATGAAGCTTGGTGGATAACAGACTGCTGATTGAAAATACATTGCTCTTTTCTTTTATTATCAAATTCCTCAGCTGCACCAATTAGTTTATTTTGCTCATAATGTTACCGGCCGCGTTAGTAAGGTATCGAGTCACACGCTCAGAGGCAAAATAAAACAACTGAAAGTGCGGACAAACCGAGCCTCGTGCGTGTTGTTTTTCCCAAGATACTTAAAGACTTACAATTAATTTTAGGGCGGAGGGGTGGTGCTGATGTCTTCTCATCCCAAACACTCCCACCACTGTAATAGATGTCACCCTCGACATAAAACTGTGGAGACCATTGTCTCTGCTAAAATAATATACTAATTTGAACTACACGGCTGAATTTTGTTTTGGAAAAGGGGTGATCAGGCCCTAACCAACGGATAATACAAAAACAACTTAAGACTGCTTCAAACTACTTTAAAGTATCACATGTGCCAAAGTTAAAGGAATTTGGCTCGGTTTAAAGAGGAAAAAAATATTCTCTTTCCGCACTTAATGTAAGGATTAATTAATTAATTGAAATTAACCAAACAGTTTCACAGTTTCAGTGCATCGGGATATATGTTCAATTGGTGCGACGGAGGATTCCATTTTCTCCAATGTGTAGTTTCTTGTATATACGCAAGAGGGATTGAAGGTCGGGCGGTGCCCTCTGCCTGTCTTGTAGTATTGGTGGTTTGTCTCTTTCTTGTATATTCAATCTCTTCCCCAATGGCACGGTATTCCCTCTGGGCCTGGTAGAGCTTTTTAGGCGTAATAGTTTGCACCCGCAATAAAGCATTATCATCCATCATGCGCTTCACTCCCTTAGTCCTACTGGCTAATGCTGTAAGCCAAACTGCATCTCCTCTGCGTTGAACATGTGTGGCTTCAACTGTAGCTTTGATCTTAACCTCTTCCTTGCATTTCACAGATATATTGCTTACTTTGCATCCTGGGTAATGCATCTACATCCCTATTTGCATTTCCTGGACGGTACTAAATAGTGAAATTAAAATCAGAGAGATCTACTACCCAGCGGTGACCTGTAGCATTGAGCATGGTTGAGGTAAGGACGTAGGTTAAAGGATTGTCATCTGTGTACACTGTAATATATATATATTTGGTCAAGCCTAAAAGCGGAGCTCCAATTTTTTTCATAGCACTTATAAAAATCTGCTTAGCGTATGAACGTAGTAACCTTACCACTTCCTCATCCTTTTTGCAGTTATATATATATTTGTAGTGCATATGCAGCAAAAACTGTCCATCAACAATAACAACAACAATGTAATACAGAGGGCAAAAGTACACTGGCTGAGCACGCCATTTCTACATTTCGTTGGTTTCTTCATTTTGTGTCCAAAAATAACGAGTTCTTTCAAGTTCTTTGGAGTTCAACTGTTTAAGCCGAGTTGTTTGTACCACAAATACATGGAAATTAAGTACTGCAGCTAGAAAGAAAATTCATAAACGTTAAGTTTTCGTGTCTTACAAGAAACAGCAAAATATCATTTGCGTCAAAGCTAAAAACTTGGATCGGATTGACATTTGTTTGGCTGAGAAACTAAAATCAGTCATGGCGAACAAGTGCTTTCACCTCGCTACTTCTTCTTACAACGAATGATAACCTAGCATAACAGTGTAATTTTGATGGGAGGAAGGAGCAGGTCAAATTCAGTGGAAGAAATTACTCCGTAAGTTCCTTCTTTAGATCCACCGTTTGCTATTTTTATCGATCTATTTTCGCGGATTTTCAAGCGGTAGGAAGCTTCACAACGCAGGTGAACAATAAATTGATGCCTGACATTAAGTTTTATTGTTGTTAGTTTACTCCTGAATTAAACTTATATTCTTTCTTCATTACATGTGTAAAATTTACAACTCAGTCAATGTTGCTCCTACTGAAATCCAAATAAACGTCAAAAAAGGAGAACACGGGGAAATCACTGTCGGTTGCTTGGCACAGATCTTTAAGTGTGTTTACAATTGAATGAGAGCTGTGCGGTCCGAACGAAACTGCTCCGAAAACAAAATGTTCAAAAATTAGTTTCTCTACGAATATTTATCCTATCGAAGCGATTGAAGTATATTTGTAAAGCTTGAAACACGTTAAATAAAAAAAAAATGATTGTTGCTCAGAAACGCATTAGACTAGTAAACAGCTAGCAAGTTGCCTAAATTGGTAGGAGTTGCGTTGAAGTTAACAGAGAAAGAAAAATTCACCGTCATTTGCTCATGTTTTCCACAAATCCCTTAAATTAGGTCATTTCACGTTGTTTTTTCGCGGAGGACGGCAAAGAAATGTATCAAAATTTAATTGCGGAGTGGTTTTTTTTTGTTTAAATGTTGTTGCCACCGTCGTCGTTGCTTAACAGGGTTCCCAGACTTATTTGGTGCTCGGATAAAAATGTTTGAAATATCATAACTCAGTCAATATCGCTCCTACTAAAAAAATTATGGACCTTACAAACATTTTAACAATTTAATGCTTGGTTGTAGCCCGAAATATCAGAGCGTTTAAAAATTGTGCGTGCTTATACAGTCCAAGCTCATGAAAGCAGAGCGGCGCAAATGCATTGCAGTGTACACGGCTCCAAAACAAAATGTTAACAAAATAATTTCTCCTCGAATATTAGTGGTATCGAAACGGGTAAAATGTGTAAAGCTTGAAACACATAACATAAAGAAAAAACACCGATTGTCGCCTAGTAGAAAGCATTTTGTAAACGACCGTCGAATTACACGTCATGGCATGATAATATTTTTGGTGTAAGAGCAACTGAGCGATTCGGGGAAAAATGTTTGGAAATTCAAAACTGTGTCAATTCTGCTCCTATAGTAGTAATTCTAGTCTCTATAAAACGTTAACGAATGGAAAATATTGGAAAATAGTCTTTCGTGTTTGGTAGAATTATTTTAATGCTTTTAAACTTGTGTGGGTTTACAAACACATGGGAGCCGTGTGGTGCGAATGAAAACAACACGGCCACGAAAAAATATTTTTCAAAACTTTATAATTTCTACACGAATATCGATGGTATCGAGAATTTACAGTGCGTCGCACTGTAATAGACGATTGAAGCATCTGTCGGTAAAGCTTTAAACACGTAACATGAAGAAAAAGTATCGATTGTTGCCTGGAAGAAAGCATTTCCGTTTACAAGTGACCTGTAAACGGCCGTCGAATCACGTAAACATGGTATTTTCTGCGAGAGCAAGATAGCTCCCGGGGAAAAATGTTTGGAATTCAAAACTGTTTCAATTCTGCTCCTATAGTAATAGTTCTAGTATCTAAATAAACGTTAACAAATGGAGAATACGGGAAATAGTCTTTGGCTTTTGGTACAATTATTTCAGAGCTTTTAAACTTGTGTGTGTTTACAAACACATGAGAGCCGTGCGGAGCGATTAAAAAAAACGGCCATGAAACAAAATGTTCAAAAATTAATTTCTATACGAACATCGATGATATCGAGAATTTAATAAACGATTAAAGTATCACGTAGCATAATAAGTTATTGATTTTTGCCCGGAAGAAAATATATTCATTTTCAAATGATCTGTTTAACCGGCCGTCGGAATTACGTAAACATGGTATTTTTTGCGAGAGCAAGTTAAACTCCCGGGGAAAAAGGTTTGGAAATTCAAAATTGTGTCCATTCTGCTCCTAATTATTAATAATTTTAGTCTCTAAATAAACGTTAAAAAAAAAAAAGAGAATACAGAAAAATACTCTATGGCTTTTGGTACAATTATTTAAGAGCGCTGAAACTTGTGTGTATCTACAATCACACGAGAGCCGTGCGGTACGAATGAAAAACACGGCCACGAAAAATATTTCTTTTAAAAATTAACTTCTCCTCGAATATTAGTGATATTGAAAGCGATTAAAGTGTCTATGTAAAGCTATTTTAGAGTTCTGAAAGTTGCCATAACTGATCACGAACGAGTGATATAGACAAATGTGAGGCTTCTTTAAACTTACTTTTCCGGCCGGCCTTTCTCTTCTTTACAAGTTTGTCAAAATATCCAACGAAAACATATCAATAGACTTTGTATTGCGTGTTCTTAAGCATTTCTGTTGTAAACGCACCTCGCTATGCAACTTCCCGCCAAAGAAACACGGGTACGTTAGCATTGTGGGATTGCGTACGTTCGGACGGTCGGACGGACAAGTGACGTCATAACCAAACCAAAATTTTTCGCTTTCACGGGTTACCAAATTCTCTTAGCTATTGCCTGATTTCATACCGTGGGGGTATGAAATGTATGGAACGCCGGACGTGACGGACGATTTGTCCGGCGTTCCATACATTTCTTTCTAAATTTTTTAAGTTTTTGAATGGCTGTATCTCGCCATATATTTGTTTGATTAACACCAAACTTAAGGATGTTGTAAAGTTCGATGTGCTCTTTCTGGCTATGTGAGTGTTGAGTCCCATATCCCATAATACACAGACTCCTCCCCAGACCCCCACGGTATGAAATCAGGCAATGGGGCTCCGCGCTCGCACTTCCGGTGCGCGCAGCTCCGCTAAAATGAGACGCATAGTAGAGGTAGTCTCTGAATTGTTCAAGTATAGCCCACTTCAGGGCTAAGAACTCAAGTTTGCTGGAATGAAGATGGCAGTTCCTTTTTGCAGCCGTCAGTGTGCGAGATCTAAAGGCAATCACTCTTAACTTCCCATTTTGCTTCTGATACAGTGCTGCACTTAGTACTTGTTTTGATGCATCAGTGTGTAGAATAAATGGTTAAGAATAATCGGGAAAAGCCATCGCTAGTGGATTGGTGATCGCAGTTTTGAGCTCCTCCAAAGCACCCTGGCCTTAACTTGTCCATATGACTGCATCACAAGAAGACTGTTGACCCCCATGTTGGGTTGTTTTCCCTTCCTCCCCTTTAAAGAGACACAGTCACCTTTGTGACCGCGCTGACCTGGACACTAGTTTTGTCAGTTTGAAAAACGTCTACCTCAACCTGAAGTCAAAAGTACGTGCCGAATACATCTAGAAATCCCCTTCAATCTTCCCAGTGTTTTATTGGATTTTCAATCTTTTACTGGAAACCTGTTTCTGAGTATGCTTTTGCTCATCCTATGGTATTATTTTAACATATTTGGTTAAAAACAGTATGGATCGCGTCTCCAACGGAACATGAAAAGAAGAGGTGGGAAACGTGAAGACGCCGGGCGGAAGAAATCGCCTGCGTTGACCAATATAACGAAAGAAATCAATCAAAAACATTGGAGAACAAATCTCCATCAAATATATTTGGAAAAGCGCATTTTTTCAACCTGGCGAAAGGTTCGTGCGGAGGGAATCTTCGTAAACGATTCGAACTTCGCGTCATAGCTGCTTGATTTGGAGCTCAGACGAAGACAAGCTTCGGTACACAGTCGATTATCTCCGCGACAAGGAAAACCTCTATTAGAACCTTGTTTTCTACAGGTCGCAAGCGTTCTTGTAATGACATGGGTTTGGTTCCTAAATTTAGATAACGGAGAAGTTGCAGAAACGAAATTATAATAAACGCAAAATATATGATTGAAAGCAGAAATAAAGCTTACCGGTAGTTTCGCTACAAAGTCGTTTCGCTACACTGCAGTTCAGGCGATTCGCTAATATTTGAACTCAATTTGCTTCTTATGCAAACACTGTGAAACGTAGAAACAGCTAAGATAATTTTTCACACGACTGGATACCGAAATAAAGAATTAAATGATTCTTCGACTTCTGAGGTATTCGTTGACGTTTGGCTTTCCCTGGACAAGTCCATCAGCAAATTTTCCATGGTATCAAGAAAATGAGTGTTCTAATGTGACATTAGGTCTATAATCACTATAATAATTTTGACTGGCAAACACTTCGACTCGGCAAGGTTTGTTTAGATTTTTCAAAGGATGCGCTTCTAGGCGCGAGACTTGGGGATGAAGTGTGATATGCAAATCAGCTAAGAAATGGTATCTAATGCGCATGTGCACCAGGTGACTGTGTCTCTTTAAGTCTTGCACAATCTCGTACCCAGAGTCCTCAGGCTTTTTGGTCAGCGGGGCGGCGCCAGAAGAGACTCTGGGATAATGGAAAAATATCATTTTTTTGATTGGTCGTCTGCATAACAATGGAAGACCGACAGGAAGTCCGTTGGTCATTTGCGGAAGTTAACCAAACCGGAAACCCCCCTACCAACTTTCCTTGTTTTGGAGGGAGATTTGAAATGTCAAACTCGGAGTTTTGTAATTTTTATGTGTGTGTCACGGTTATTTTATTTTATTTTTTTCACACCTAAAATTAGAAACACTCCAATTCACAGACGGGTTTTGAATTATGTCAGTGAAACAATTTCTAGTCGACTAAACATCAGCCGTTTTATCGTAAGAAGTTTGCCACTACTGTCATACGACGGTAAATCACGGCAAAATGCAAACAGCTTAAACTGATTACTGTCGCTGTTGTGAAAAAATTTATTTTCGGAAAATATCATTATATCAGTCAGTTTGGGAGAAAAAGCGGTTAGAAAACGAATTGGTGAAGCCGTTCGCTAGTTTGGAAACATTAAACGTAATAGAGAGGACATTGGTGTCGTCAACGTTCTGAATATAAATTCGAACATATTATTTACTAGTGAAGATTATCATTGAAAAATAGAGAAGTTCTTTAACATCTCTAAACCTTGTTGTGAATAAAAATTTGGAGATGACTGATCTGTTGTGGAGTGGAGTCCATCTCAGGTTGCTGTTTCGATTAATTCCCTTTCGGTTTTGCCACAAGGCAAACGCTGAAGACATCTCCACGATGATCAAACGCCGCACACGAGAGCAAAAGTTTCACTTTTTTCAGTCACGGCCCACGGCCAGTTTGCCAAAGAAAAAAATTCAGAAAAAATTCGCCCTTTCAGGCGGAGGTAATGGTGTGTTGAACATTTTTCCTAAATTTTTGAGAGATTTTGTTTTGAGAAATTTTGTCAGATTTTTTTCTCACTGTTCCATATTCCATGCAAAATAAGAACAATTAATTATTTGCTCTAAAAAGTGTATAAGGCCGTGGTTTTAGGTTACCTTCAGATGAAAGTTTAATCTCAAATGTAATAGTACATACAGATTTGAAGTTTACTTTTACAGTATAGGCAGTTGAGAATAAAGACTTGTTGCCTGTTGCTTACAACCATCTTCTCTGCAAGAAAGTCAACACACTGTGACAGTGAAGAGCGACCCAACTTGACCAGTTAAAAAACAGGTGTAGATAATACTGAAGCCTAAAGTTGGACTTCGAAATGCAGAAGTACCTTAAAATCTTTACATTCATTTATTTCCCACACGTACACAGACAAACAAATAAAAGAAAAAAAACTCAAGTAGTGGAGAGGATCAGGCTCAATAAAAGATACCATGAGGCTTATAAATATTAAGCCTCTTCAATCTTAAAAATATACAAAAGTTATTACATAATATATTGCTTGGAGTTTTTTTTTATAACTAAACAAATAATGTACACTGAGTTTAAAATTAAGATGGCAAAAATTTGAAGGTAATGATAGTTTAATTGTACTCTGTTAATGTACTGTACATTTATATGTAAGTTAAAACAATCTAACTTTTTTAAAATATTATTTTTCCCTTCATCTGACAAAACATGCAAATACTCCATTGAATTCCCTTGTAGACAAGTGTGCAATCATGCCTAAAGTACCAGTTGTTGAAAAAAAAAATAGATGGGCGGTGGTGTGACTTTCTGTGCTATATGTTATGAGGAAGGACACCAAGTCTTTCCTTGAAGGGTTCAATTGGGACGCTATTATATTGAGGAGAGAAGGCCCCTGCTCGATTTCATTCTACTGCAAGTGTACCCGTTGTACATAAACACGGAAGCCAAGTACCCAAGTTTGTGTGGCATATGACCTGCAGATAATGCTTGCACAACCTTGTGCAGAAAGTGACCACTTTCATCATAATTATATCCTTATCAAACACTACCACTTGTAATTGGCAAATTTACTGACATACCTATTTTGGCAGTGGATAGATTTTACTGAATAATTTGGTGAAAACAACCCCGTCTATCATTTCTTCATGTAATAGTCATTCATGTAATTGTTATTGCTAGTAAATATTAGCAAGAAATTTGTGGTAGCCAGCAGGTTTAAGCAAAAAAATTATACTTCTCAGTGAATCCTACCGTTTATTGTTATTTTCCACTGATAATCAACAATACAATACAATACTAGCTTGCAAAAAAACTGCATTCAATATTTATTAAAGAATGACAAGTCTATAAAATATATATGTTGAACATTCCAAGGATTCCAATGGGTCCTTTACTCCCTTCCCCTTCCTTGTTAAGGGGTAACTAATAAAATTATGTGTAACCATTATCTCATCAAGTATGTAGAATTTTTAAGTATAATTTGTTAACAAAACTGTTAATTATAGAGTGATTATAGATGAAACATGAAGTTTTACAGTCAATGCTTGTTAGACCCTCCCCCCCCCCCCCCCAAAAAAAAAAAGAATTACTATTTATTCTATCTTATGGGTTAATGAAACATCACTAGCCTTATTGTTTATTTTGCTAACCAGCTAAAAAGAAATTTGAAACATCTTTTTAGATATAGTTTTGTAAGTGATAGTATGACAAATTTATATGATTTTGAATTATTATTTTGAATGTGTATTTCTATTGTTCTAGACCTTTGATCAATGCAGCTGATTAGGCTTGGTCCAGTCCCACAAACATTATGCAATATGCTGAATGACTTAGATTGTGGCCTAATAGACAATCAGAGCCCAGGAAGAGCTTGAAATAAGAGTCACGTTTGACAATTTTCAGTTTTAGTTCTTAGCTAACATTTTTGTCAAGGGACCACAAATTCCCACAAGAGCTGGATAATTTACACAGTTCAGCAAAGGTCTCACAACACTGTGCCAATCATTCAGGATATTGGGGAGTTTGACAATAGTAATCATCTGTTGTCAAAGCAAGAGCTGTAAGATCAGAGAAGAGATTATATTATACAATTCAGCAGAGTGTTGGTTGAGTATAATACTTCCCTTGCCTGAAGTCAATTAAACATGTGATACCAAATCAAATCACCATCCTTCAGTACTCAAAAGGAATGGCAAATCCTTCAGAAATTATCAATTTACCAGTAAATGTGCCCTAATCAATCAGAATACATTAGGTAATGTCTGTCAGTATCTGACTCAGCTCTTAGTTAAAGTGTGCACTCCACAACCAGATGAAGTCAGGCCCCACCAAAATTATCTCAATTTATAATATAAACACAATTTCCCCAATCTTTTGACCCTTTCCCTGTGCTTCCTACACTGCACCCAAAATTATAAGAGAACTCACATAAGATAGTTTTAAATTATTTTACCGTGTATACAAGAACAGACTAATAGGGAGATTATAATCGCACGGTATAGAAATTTACTGACTAAATGAAATGTCATAGTCAGGTTATCAACAGTCTCAACAATCACATTATAACCAATTTACTGATGAGAGGTGGCATGATTACCACTCTCCATACAGTTCTCATATAATTACTCTGTGGTAAGGCAGAATAGTTAACAAATTAAACCTCAACACAACTCACTATCCTTATTTTCAAAGCCTGTTGGCACAATTATCCAATCTCTGTTATACTACTTCATTTTATTTCTAGATACATTATTAGTATACCTGGGAGCGACTCTACAGCACTAGAAGCATGCAAGATGTGAGCACTCTCTATCAGTTTTGCCAAAAGCTAGGCAAAAGGAATGTTTATTCAGAAAGAAAAACTTCAAAGCTGCTCTTGAATTCATGGCATGTATTAAATATGCTGATGTTGAAATTGTACTAGCTTGCATTCGGACACATATGACATTCTTAAACACACTTTTTCAAGAAAAGCATGCACACAATTCAGTCTAATAAAATTAACAATTTTTGAGACAAAAAAACTCAATTTACAACAGTAAATATTACTGATATTAAGAGGCCGAGGTGATTTAAATTATTGTCAAATGGTAACATGTATGTGTTCATTGAATCCCATTTGGACGTAAACTGTTAAGGGAAGGGGAGAAGGTAATTGGAACATAAATTCAATACACAGTCAGCTGCTCAGTTCTGTGAGAGGAGAAGTGATGGTTCCTTTTTATTTGTAAGTATAAACAGTAATAAAGAAATATGTTACTTGTCTCTTGTGGCAACGTCGAATCAAGTCCACCTTTCGCTCGCTCTTACATGAAAAAAAATCCAGTTGCTTTGATCCGGTCTTACGGGAAAAAAAATCCAGTTCCTTTTGATCGCGTTTAAGGATCAATTTTGGCTTTCTCGAACACTTTCAGGGCCCGATAAAACCTTCAGGCCCAATAACAATAACACGGCTGCCATTTTGGGGCATTTAACTTCCGTTTTAATCATAAGCATGCGCACTAAGACCGGAATCCCACGTTTTCTGGGATAAGAAATTCCATTATCCCAGAGTCTCTCCTGGCGCCGCCCCGCTGACCAAAAAGCCTGAGGACTCTGGGTACGAGATTGAGTCTTGCAAGGCTGTTTTACTTTCTTATCTGGTTTTCTCAGGAGGTCACACAGGCTTCGTAATCATGAAGAAGTTTTTGATGTATCTCCTGTAATAGCGCAATAGCCCAGTCAGTTTGTGGGCTTCTCTAATGGTGCTCGGTTGGGATCTTCTCAGACTTGCAACATTTTTTGGTACTCTTTGGATCTATTCTATGTCCACTCTGGCTTACTGTTTTTTCAAGATAACGGACTTCACGCTCAAACAGATCACATTTGCTGGGTTTCAACTTAATTTCATGTTTACGAGGACGCCTCAACACTGTCCGTAAATTCTCCACATATTCTTCGAACGTCTTACTGTACACGATTATATCATCCAGTTAGGGAATGCATATCTCATTATTGATTTGAGCCGTCGCTGCTAAAACGACCACCCAAGACATAACGGCAGGAACAGAATCACACGTTTTTTCTCCGTTTTACGGATCGACCGCTTCATTTAAGAAGATAAATTAGCTGAATCAGAGCTTAAAACTTGGAAGAAATAAACTTCTTTTCTTCGTCTTTCGAGATATGAAATTTAATTTACAGAAAATTACATACAAAAAACACTTGTATTTTAATGAAGATAAGCGTTGGTTTCAAGGTCATTTTGAGTAGCGTACACAAACCTTCATGCGCGTGCCAGCGTGTTTGGAATGTTTATCGTATTAATTTTCTTGCGAGATGGTTGGTCTACGTTTGTGTAAAGTTTCAAGTTCATTGGATTACTTCACACCGTGAACGGGGCTTCGTCCTTTGACGTAAGTTTTCGTCCTTCTAAAGTTTCCCGATATTCATCGGCCAGTGACCGCACCAAGGCCGCATTTCAAACTTTTTCAATTTTCTCTAAAAATAAAATACCTTGGATCTTTAAATATGATTTTCGAAAAAAGTTTATCCAAGGGTATCCTTAGAAGAAATATCAGAAATTGGACCAAGTGGTCACTGAAATACAGTTCTCGATTCTTACAGGCAGCCGCTCTTTAATGTCTGCTACCTTTCCCAATGAAGCCATGGTGGTAAGCTTTCCCTTTATCTAATACTGAGAACCATGAACTTCCACCAAGGTTGTCCAGTGTCTCAAGATCAAGAAAGCGTGGGATTGGGTGGTGGTCTGGTACTGTCTTCCGGCTGAGCTCTGTAGTCAATGCAAAGGCGTAATCCTCCATCCTTTTTTCTCACACAGACAACTGGGAAGAGACACAGTCACCTTTGTGACCGCGCTGACCTGGACACTAGTTTTGTCAGTTTGAAAAACGTCTACCTCAACCTGAAGTCAAAAGTACGTGCCGAATACATCTAGAAATCCCCTTCAATCTTCCCAGTGTTTTATTGGATTTTCAATCTTTTACTGGAAACCTGTTTCTGAGTATGCTTTTGCTCATCCTATGGTATTATTTTAACATATTTGGTTAAAAACAGTATGGATCGCGTCTCCAACGGAACATGAAAAGAAGAGGTGGGAAACGTGAAGACGCCGGGCGGAAGAAATCGCCTGCGTTGACCAATATAACGAAAGAAATCAATCAAAAACATTGGAGAACAAATCTCCATCAAATATATTTGGAAAAGCGCATTTTTTCAACCTGGCGAAAGGTTCGTGCGGAGGGAATCTTCGTAAACGATTCGAACTTCGCGTCATAGCTGCTTGATTTGGAGCTCAGACGAAGACAAGCTTCGGTACACAGTCGATTATCTCCGCGACAAGGAAAACCTCTATTAGAACCTTGTTTTCTACAGGTCGCAAGCGTTCTTGTAATGACATGGGTTTGGTTCCTAAATTTAGATAACGGAGAAGTTGCAGAAACGAAATTATAATAAACGCAAAATATATGATTGAAAGCAGAAATAAAGCTTACCGGTAGTTTCGCTACAAAGTCGTTTCGCTACACTGCAGTTCAGGCGATTCGCTAATATTTGAACTCAATTTGCTTCTTATGCAAACACTGTGAAACGTAGAAACAGCTAAGATAATTTTTCACACGACTGGATACCGAAATAAAGAATTAAATGATTCTTCGACTTCTGAGGTATTCGTTGACGTTTGGCTTTCCCTGGACAAGTCCATCAGCAAATTTTCCATGGTATCAAGAAAATGAGTGTTCTAATGTGACATTAGGTCTATAATCACTATAATAATTTTGACTGGCAAACACTTCGACTCGGCAAGGTTTGTTTAGATTTTTCAAAGGATGCGCTTCTAGGCGCGAGACTTGGGGATGAAGTGTGATATGCAAATCAGCTAAGAAATGGTATCTAATGCGCATGTGCACCAGGTGACTGTGTCTCTTTAAGTCTTGCAAGGCTGTTTTACTTTCTTATCTGGTTTTCTCAGGAGGTCACACAGGCTTCGTAATCATGAAGAAGTTTTTGATGTATCTCCTGTAATAGCTCAATAGCCCAGTCAGTTTGTGGGCTTCTCTAATGGTGCTCGGTTGGGATCTTCTCAGACTTGCAACATTTTTTGGTACTCTTTGGATCTATTCTATGTCCACTCTGGCTTACTGTTTTTTCAAGATAACGGACTTCACGCTCAAACAGATCACATTTGCTGGGTTTCAACTTAATTTCATGTTTACGAGGACGCCTCAACACTGTCCGTAAATTCTCCACATATTCTTCGAACGTCTTACTGTACACGATTATATCATCCAGTTAGGGAATGCATATCTCATTATTGATTTGAGCCGTCGCTGCTAAAACGACCACCCAAGACATAACGGCAGGAACAGAATCACACGTTTTTTCTCCGTTTTACGGATCGACCGCTTCATTTAAGAAGATAAATTAGCTGAATCAGAGCTTAAAACTTGGAAGAAATAAACTTCTTTTCTTCGTCTTTCGAGATATGAAATTTAATTTACAGAAAATTACATACAAAAAACACTTGTATTTTAATGAAGATAAGCGTTGGTTTCAAGGTCATTTTGAGTAGCGTACACAAACCTTCATGCGCGTGCCAGCGTGTTTGGAATGTTTATCGTATTAATTTTCTTGCGAGATGGTTGGTCTACGTTTGTGTAAAGTTTCAAGTTCATTGGATTACTTCACACCGTGAACGGGGCTTCGTCCTTTGACGTAAGTTTTCGTCCTTCTAAAGTTTCCCGATATTCATCGGCCAGTGACCGCACCAAGGCCGCATTTCAAACTTTTTCAATTTTCTCTAAAAATAAAATACCTTGGATCTTTAAATATGATTTTCGAAAAAAGTTTATCCAAGGGTATCCTTAGAAGAAATATCAGAAATTGGACCAAGTGGTCACTGAAATACAGTTCTCGATTCTTACAGGCAGCCGCTCTTTAATGTCTGCTACCTTTCCCAATGAAGCCATGGTGGTAAGCTTTCCCTTTATCTAATACTGAGAACCATGAACTTCCACCAAGGTTGTCCAGTGTCTCAAGATCAAGAAAGCGTGGGATTGGGTGGTGGTCTGGTACTGTCTTCCGGCTGAGCTCTGTAGTCAATGCAAAGGCGTAATCCTCCATCCTTTTTTCTCACACAGACAACTGGGAAGCATAGAACGACTTGAAGTTAGTTTTCCATTCTCGGTTTAGCAAATCCCCGATGTAATGCTTCACTTCGGTGTGAAATTAGGGGCACGAAAGTAGAAGTCTTAAGAAGTGATGTGGGGTCCGATAGTGTCAGATTTATCTGAAGTCCCTTTATACACCCCACATATTCATCGTCTATGGCAAAAGAATCAGCCTCCTCTTGAAGTATTGTTATAGCCAACTGTCGTTGTTTTTCGTTCAGATTACCCAATAGTACAGGTGGTGTCCTTGAGGAACTAGGATTCCTTTATCACGCGGCTCACAACTCTGTTCTTGCGAGGCCAATTGACTTTCACCTTCAGGCAAGACTATATTGTCTTCTTCGGTCGAAGTTGTAAATTCGAGATGTGGTAGTTCGATTCACTACAGTTTATGGGCCAAAATTGGCCTCAAACCACTCTTTATCGACATAAAATCAGCTTATCGCTCATAGGAACCCATGGGCCTTAGAAGTTAGCGGTCAGCGAGGTTGACTAAAGTAATTTTCCATTTGTATAATTATGACGTAAAGTTCATTTCCTGTTTACCGAAACAGCAGATCACACTTAACGTGCAATTTATTTTTCCAAATCCTTTTCACTGATAAAAAGGTGACAACTTTCGCAAATCACGAGAGCTGTGGTTTAATGATGCACAGGTATTTTCTGTTCCGATTTACATTTCTTGCATCTGTTCAACTGCATGGGTATGCTGTGGAGACTACCTACTTTCTAAAGGAGGGCTGAATGCGAAATATCATGGACCTAGGGTGGCAAATTCAAAACCCAGAAAAACGAAAGGAAAGGTAACGCACTTTCACGAAAGGGTAACAAATTAGGTCCATCACTGATTTCTTATTTGCATCTACTGAACCAGTAAACTCGTAGGTGGCACGTTGTGTGTCGATTGCAATCAACATATAACTAAAACCTGAGGAAACAGACGTCACGTGCATATCAGATTGTGACTGGAAAGGTGTATCATAGAAATTTTTTTAGTTTTGCTACTCCCTCTGTTTTGCAGCTTAAACTGAAAGAAGGAACTTTTGTAATTAGGTGATAATATTCAGATGTAACAAGTCACTTAGAACTTACGGGCGCAGTAGATGCAAAGAAGAAAAATCCGCAGCGACGATGAAAAGAATCTTACGCGAAATGTGTTTTCTCGTTGGTCGAAAACTGTAGTTTCAACGCTTTAGAAACGTGGGTTCCAAATAGCATTTTTTGTCGTCGTTTGCTTATTATTTGGTCATTCCCCGTCAAAGTTATATTTGCTCGAAAGAAGTATAAAGCTGTTTCAAAATGTTCGCAGTGACACAACTATGTCAGTATTGAATTTGTCTTTCTAGAACGAGGTCTCAGGGTTGAGCGCTTCTTTAAGATATAAGTACCGTAATGATTCGATAAAGCGCGCTCCTTCCGGTAAGCGCCCCCTTTTTAAAAAGCGCCCCCTTCGAATGCGTCCTTGTTAATAAGCGCCCCCATTCTAATAAGCCGGCATCTTTCACGTAAGCCTCTTTATTCCAATAGTCCGCCACCCTTCTGTTTTAATTCCATCAGACTACATCGGGATCAACCGTAGTTCATCTATCTTTGATTGCTCACAAAATATGATTCATCTGACAAAAGCAGTTGTCTTCGAGTCTAATTATTGTCAAATTATCTAATTATGTGCTTGTTCTCGAGTTCACAATTCCTTCGAACGAACGAGCTCTTCCACAAATTTTGTGGCGATTGCTCGACTGGTCTTTTTAGCAAGCATTGATCCGGGAACAACAAGTTCCGTTTTCCAATCTCCTTGATCCCGTCACCTTGACTTGCACTTTGTTGACTCAAGAAATACCATCGGCAAACAACCAAAAAGTTTGTTGTCAGGTTGTTCTCATCGTATAATTGTTACTGTTACATTTTCTGTTTTTGTTCTTTTTTATAAATACATTAAAGTTTTGTCAGCTGCACATTCGGTTGTCGCCCAAAAAAGAAATAAGGGCTCTGTCTCAAATAAGCATTCCCATTTGAGGTACCCATAACGTTAATCTGAAGGGCATGCCCAATTGAAGAGATGCAACTATAGATCAGAACAGAAAATAACCGTGCCTCACTAAACCACATCCTACGTGATTTATAAAAGTTGTCGCCTTTTTAGCAGTAAAAAGGGTTTGGAAAAATAAAATTGAACGATCCGCAATCAGGAAATGGACTTTAGGTCATAATTATACGAATGGGAAATTGCTTTAGTCAACGCCGCTGACTGCTAACTTCTAAGGCCTAAGGGTCCCTATGAGCGATAAGCTGACTCTACATCGGAAAGAATGCTTTGCAGCCAATTTTGGCCTATAAACTGCAGTTAATTGCTTGCATTGATGCAATCCTTCGTAACACTCTAAATTTTTCTTTTTCTAAAACGAGTGATGACGGACGATGGCGAATTACAGTGTAAATTTCAAAGAGAAATCGCCGTAAATGGTGGTCCATGCTGTCTTCCTTCGGGACTCCAAAAGGTGTTAATGGTATAAAATGAGAGAACGGAATAGCACTGGCGATGGATAGCTTTGCAAGCTGAAGAAAAGGTTCAGAAGTCTGGAACTTTGTACAGTTGGAATGATTTGCAATACGAGGTAACGACTTTTTCAACTTATGTCAAAACGTGGTGAATTGGACAAAACTGTAAAGTAAGCTTTACTTTTCTTAAAGTTTTTTTGAAAAATAACAGACATTAAGGGATGGATTCACTGGCTGAAACACTGTGTACTTCATTGACTGTTAAATTTATTTACAAATGATAAAACCAAAAGCCAAATATTTTTGCGAAGTCGTATTTTAATTTAACTTTTGGTCTTAAGTTGACGTGTATTAACAGACTGAAGAAATGGCGTTTTATATTTTGCACGTTTTACAGCAGCTTCTAAGTTCAAAATTGGAGTTTGTGATGCCAACAAACAATTGATGTTACTATGGCAACAATGAGGTGAGGACTTTAATAAAGGGCGTTTTGGAACATCCCCCTGAAGATCTCTTTGAATGCCAAATTTGAGTGGGGGTCAAGAATTTTCATTTTCCATTTTGTTTTATTTTTACAGAGAAGTGTTCTTAACTCCTAACTGGCACAGATAACACTGTATCTGCACCTGGACGTCCTAAATTTCCATCGCGTACGTTCCTACTACAGCTTTTTTCCTTTGATCGATTCTCACTCCTGTCCGCCGACCATTACGAAGAAAATGTTGTTTGGACTTTTACAGAATTTCCTCCCAGACAGGCCACCAAATGTTACCGGCCGCGGCAGGGATGTCTCGATTCACACGCTCAGAGGCAAAATAAAACCATCAAAATGGCGGACAAGCGAACATCGTGCGTTTTATTTTTCCCCAAGATACTTAGCGGCTTACAATTTGTTTAAGGGGGAAGGGGTGCTGCTGATGCTGATGGTAAATGCTACCACTTTCCTTACGTCTGAAGATGTCTGGAACTGGAACTCGTACAGGTGGTGGTTTGACTTTGATTTCTTTACTGGACTTACATTGGGATGTATCCACACTCGTTACCTGAGAAGACACAAATAAAGTAAGGATTATAAATGATATGCACCTGCAAAATGACGTTTATTTGTATAAGGAAAAATTGTTGGCAAGGGAAAAAAAGAAATGATAAACAGGGTAATGTGGGGGGGGGGGGGGGGGGGTGAACTCAACTTCAAGGTTATCCTAAATACCAAGAATTCAATTACCGTTTAAGTAATGGTATGATTACCTGAAGTGGTTGTGCATCCCCTCAATAGACTAAGATGAGCATTTGGCTCATTTCTGTTGCCGCAATTTTAGTAGATTAATATTATTTTTTTTCATACACACATCCTTTTGTACAACGTCAGAAATGTCAGAAATGACTGACTTGTCTTAAACTACTAGAAGTGGAAATTTTTTTTTGTCAGATCAGTCTAAGGTTAAGTATAAAAAATGAAAACATAATACAAATTTCTGAATTAGAAGTATCAACAATCGTTTCGTATACTTACTAGAACGATCTCGCTTCCTTGACATTTCCTATAAAGAAAAATAGAAAAATCATTATAATACCAAAATATAATTTGTATTGATGGTTGTACCTTTCGTTCGTTTGTTTGTTTATTGTTTTTTTTTTTTTCAGCAAGTTCTCACAATGTACTTTCAGTTGTAATTGTGGGGTTTTTTTGTACATTTTCTTTTCTGCATGAGGTATAAATAGTTTCAGCAAAAGAATCAAGTCATTTTTCTTCTTGCAATCTATACTTCAAATTAGTTGTTTCTTTAAGTGCCTACCATCTCTCAGATGACATGGGTTTCTTTAAAAAGGTCTTCAAGTTTCTTCTTGAAAACACCACCAGAGCGGATGGCTTTTGTCCTGTGTTGTGACCGAAAGCTTGCGGTTAAAAGGTTCGAACAAATTATGGAATAATAGATCGGGAAACAGCAAAAGAAAAAAAAAAAACGTACCTTTCGCTGATCTTTTGTCAATAAAAACAGCACAGGGACGGACGGGGGGTCGACAAACAGCTTTAAATGACTCGAAGACAATGCATTCTTGCTCGAATGTTCTGCATTACACGATTGGTTGAAGACGGAATGAGCCAGGATTCAAAAACAAGCACACGGACGGCTCGATGATCCTCTGTTCTGTGTTAGCTCGAAAACAATGCATGAATTGTCTGTTCTACATCAAGTCATAAAACTAACTTTACACTGCCTTATGTTACATCGATTCGAGATTCATTCTGACTTGATACTTCCGCGCACGGCTTTATTATGCTGCCGCGTCGCGTCTGCTCTTTGGCAATGAACCAGACAAATAAGAAGAATAATGACAAAAGTCAATAACCACAGTCATTCTGACAACCAATATACATTAACCTTCGCATTATGAAAATTAAATTATATATTGCTTGTAACCGGTTCACTTGTAATAATAATAATAATAATAATAATAATAATAATAATAATAATAATAATAATAATAATAAACAAATAAATGGTGTCCGTACTATTGAATGTGGCAGCATCCTAGACTTAGTATTGATAATACTATCAACTGATGTAATGTTCTTACCTGCACAGTCTGGCCACGGCAATGATAAGTCAGTTTCCGGTAAAAGGGCAATAGGTGCCCATGATCCTGATTGGCACAGATACAGATACGGGGGAATTTTCACAAAGTCGGTACCTTTTTGACACTGTACGGAGCACGCAGGATCAGTTCCGAAAAACTTGCAGGACAACGCACCATTATCCGGAGGTTCGAACATTTGACATGTTTTCTCTGTAGATTAAGAAAAGAAACAATTTAAAAATCACGGAAACTGCAAGATGTTTTGGCTTTGCTTTTACTCTCCTTTCCGTTTTGTTTCCTTTCCCCGGTTGTATATTTGCGCTACCTATTTGTTTGTTTGTCATTTTCTGTTGTTGTTATTGCTGTTATTGTTTTTTTATTCTGTCCACAAGCTACATTCTTATTTCGCACCATTTGTTACATGTAATGTGTCTTGTTTACGTGAGTTTAAAGTAGCGTCTGCTAAATTTGTACAATAAGGGATTCGATCTACGAGAATGATAAAAATACTTCGGCTCTAATCGAGCCCGACTGTACGTAATTAAGACCAGGTCTCAATTGTCCTATAAACAAAATCTCGTGTCCTAAAATTAATTGATGTATTCCGCGTTTTGTCAGGTACTCGAGAACACCAACAGTGGTTGGCATTTAAGCAATTAAGGCATTTTTTTTTTTTTCATCTCTATAATTCCTTTTTTCATTTTTTCCTCTTATTTTATCCTACCTTATTTATTTATTTATTTATTTATTTATTTATTTATTTATTTATTTATTTATTTATTTATTTGTTCATTTGTTCATTTTCTTTATTGTCAATCGTCTGAAATTAGTTACATGTTTGGTCTTGGGTTACACAGAGGGGCCTAGTGCTAAGCTCCTTTCACCTTTGTTCGGGTACCAGTGGGTGTACAGAGACAAATATACAACACAGATTAACGTAACGTTATCTAGTATGAAAGTGCAATGTTCATATTTTTTTTTAATAGCGTGTAGAAGAATGGTACATTGCATACTAATTAAGACTTCGTTTGTCCTAGACCTTCCTAGCAAACTGTTTAAGTCATTCTTCACTTTCCTATCGTTTCCTCCTAGGACATCCCAACAATGTTCGTCTGTTGGATTTTGAACCACCCAATTTCTTTCCATCAGTTGTCCCCTCACCGTTCCGTATTTCTCTGTCTTGCATATGTCCGTCTCGCGTCTATTTCTTCAGCTTGGACACGCCATTTCTATAACATTAATCACTTCCTCCCCTCTATCAATGACAACAAGGTCTGCCCTGCTACCCTTCTCCTTAGATGCTGGTCTTCAAGTTAATGCCGTGTTTTTGGACTCTGCTAAAGGCGTTCGATCGTGTGCACCATAAGATACTGCTTCATAAATTGTGTAACTTTGGGATATCAGGGTCACTGCTAGCCTGGTGTGGTGACTATTTATAGAATCGCAAGCAAAGATTTGTGGTTGATGGAAAACGTTCTAGCAGGCTGAATATTACATCTGGTGTACCGCAGGGGTCAATTCCTGGGCCCCTTTTTTTGTTATTTTCATCAGTGATTTGCCTGAGGTTGTCAGTCAAGGAAGTGCTGTGGCACTATATGCAGATGACTGCAAGGCGTTTAGTGTGGTAACTTGTCCAAATGATCAATTGATGTTTCAAGGAGATCTAGATGGCCTGTGCACTTGGAGTCAACAGAACGGGATGACCTGTAATGTTAAGAAATGCAAGTTGATGCGCACTACCCTGAAGAAATAACCACTCAGATCAAGCTTCACCGTAAACGAAAATGTCTCAGAGGAAGTTAATGAGTTTCGTAACCTTGGTTTGCTCACTAACCATCATCTCTCTTGGAATTCTCATGTTGATGCCATTACAAATAAGGCTAAGAAAATTTTGATTTAGGCCTGCCTAGAAGAACTTGCAGAGGTTGGAAGGATACCGAAACTCTGAAGGTGATGTACTGCACGCTAGTGCAATCGCAAGTGGAATATGGATCAGTTATGTGGTCGCCACACACTTTAAGAAATGTTAATAAGCTTAAGCGCCTACAGCGGAGTGGAACAAAATTTATCCTCGGAAAAAGGAATCTTACCAATGAAGAGCGCATAGAATGTCCTAATCTGGTTTCGCTTGAAAAGAGATGCTGTCTTTTTGATGTTACCTTTTTGTATAGGGCCTTAAATGGATACTTGAATGTGGATGTATCTCCGTTTCTGAAATTTTATTCCCAGGATGACCCGCACAGGTTTAGACATGTTGTTGACTATTCTTTGAAGACAAATTTTGGTAGAAAGACTAACTTTAAACAAACTTATTTTAATAGAATTGTTGAAATGTGGAATTCGATACCCGTAGATATTAAACTATCACCCAGTCTCGCAGCTCTTAAGTCAGGAATGAAGAAGTTTTTGATGCTTTTATTATTTTATATATCTCTTTAGATTAGCTACTTGGTGATCTGTCTTGTATGGAGTGTTCTACTCTTTTACAGATTATCCTTATAGATTTTTGTTAGATGTAAAGTATATGAAATGATTCATATATGAACTGCGGATATAGATGAAAGTGAGAAGTGATCATCGCAGTGAATTTTCCAATTTATGCAATTGGAAATAAGAAGCCTGAAAAAAAAAATCAGTCTTCAACGGGATTCGAACCCGTGACCTCCGCGTTACTGGTGCGATGCTCTACCAATTGAGCTATGAAGCCACACATTGGGAGCAAGGCCAATTGTGGGTTCCCATTTCCCCGTGAGAGGAGTGAAATGATGTAAAGTATATGAAATGATTCATATATGAACTGCGGATGTAGATGAAAGTGAGAAGTGATCATCACAGAGAATTTTCCAATTTATGCAATTGGAAATTAGAAGCCTGAAAAAAATTTTCAGTCTTTCAGGCTCCTAATTTCCAACTGCATAACTTGGAAAATTCACTGCGATGATCACTTCTCACTTTCAGATTTTTTGTTTCTTTCTTTTCTTTAGTGTATATAGATTTGCTGTGCCATGAAAATTATAATAAATAAAAACTATTTGCACCTCAACAAGTCCTCGCGCTGATTTTGGCATTTAAAGAGGTCGTTGACCTAACATTGAACAACATCACGACCGAAGCGAAGAAGTTGAATTATGCTAGTTATGTTCCGTCGACATTTGTGAACAACAAGCACCCAAAAAACGAAAGAAAGAAAGAAAGAAAGAAAGAAAGAAAGAAAGAAAGACAGACAGACAGACAGAAAGAAAAAAAGAATGTATGCACCCCCTACAGTGGGAAATCGAGGCCTCAAGGAAGTTACTACGATCTACAAAGAAACAAGAATAAAGGCAGCGTTCGAATTACAGCTACCAAAAGGGAGCTTAAGGAACGACAACGCCGCAAAACAATAGGTTTAATGAGCAAAAACAATCGTTCTGCACGTGCGTTTTACATTTGGTACATTTCTTTGCCGTCCTCTGCAAAACAACAACGTGAAATGACTACATTTAAGGTTTTGGGTAGAACGTGAACGCACGACGGTGACTTTTTCATTTTCTGTCTTAACTTGTTCGCCACTTCTACCAATTTGGTTCCTGGATAGTTCGCCATTTTTGTAAAAATTGAGCAAGTTGAAACAATCGCGAAGTATAGCACAAATGAAATAAAGATATGTTTTCGGGTAATGTTTTCGTTGCCGTTGCCGTCGCTGTTGCTTAAGCTCCCTAAAGACCCGAGATTGCGAGCAGTGATAACCTTCCAACAAGTAAAGGAGAGCAAAGGAGGATGCAAAGAAATATGCTACTGAACTTAAGTTAGACCTGAATTAAGATGGAGATCCGCAATTTCATTTAAGTCAAGGAGATCAAAGAGAGCAAGTGGCAAGGGAATATTTTATATCAAAGGTTGGGGGATGAAACACTAGATCTATCGAGGCTGTTTTAACTGGAGTAGAAAACGGATTTCAGCACCCACTTAAATGGTCTGCGCTGTGAATTAGATATACCAGAGCTGTCAAGAAAAAAAGTCGGAGAGGAAATGATAGGACTGACATCTTACAGATTGTGCCGCAAGTGTCACCAATATCCTGAAACAGTGGAGCACATTCTATCTGGATGCCCAAGGTTCGCGCAGAGCCAGTGTCCTTGGAATCGCAACGATACATTGAAATGGGTTATGAGTGAATTACTGATAGCCTATTAGTTTACAGAGAAAACGTTACCACTTAGACAGTAGCCTCACGGCAATTACAACAATGTTGATGTGGAAATACTATGAGATTGCACTATCTCTACGGAAAGACGCCCTAGCGCTTAGTGGCAAATAATCTCCTCCACCCTAAACCCCAACCCCCAAAGCAGGCATAGTGCAAATAGTTAGTTTTACTGTTTCATTTTAGTGGTTTACATCTACCATCTTCCGTCCTTCGTCATCTTCATTTACGTTTTCTAGAGATGACGCAACAAATTTTGCTTTTTCAATTGATGTTTACAACGGAATGTAATGGCGTCAAATGACGCAAAATTCCGTGACAATAACCAAACGGTGACCATCTTGAATCCGCCATTTAGAATTTTTGTATGTGACCGGAAGAGTGAGTTCAAGCTGTCAAACTTCTAAAAGTTTCTTTAGTCCAAAACTGAGTCTAATTTAACCGAGAACTCACTCCACTGTCCAACCTCGGAATGAACAGCAACAATGTCTCTATCGTGCCGCGGTTATCTTCCTGATAATCTCTGTTAGTTTCTATTGACTTTTATATACTGCTTACCTTTAAAAACTAACAACTATTTCAGGCATAGTAAGGATCGCGAACACGATCACAGAGCAGTACAAGAGCAGTCAATACTTAAAAGTACCGCGTTAAAAGATAAGAGCAAAACGACGATTTATACAGTTTGTAGCCAGCGCAACCATCAACGTGGGCATTTGAAAAGAATATGTTAGGGTTGCAGTCTTTGTAGCCCTTGGCTCTAGCGAACGAGACCCTACGAACTGCAGACCGAGGATAATGAATACTCACTTGACAGACTAATCCTAAATGAACAATCTCTGTTTTGGTTCCCGGCGCCATCTTCAGCGGTGTAGACGATTTCATATTCTCCTGGCACAGAAAATTTGTCACCGTTTGGCCTACTGGGTGCAAGGTATGGGGGTACACCAGAGTTATCTGTACACACTGCTCTTTCCCAATTGACTCGAATTTCAATCACTTGAAGATCGTCCATTACTATGTCTGCTGGGCAAAAGCCGCAAGTCGGTGCCTCAGTGTCTGAAAGACAAGTATCGTTCAATTTTAAAAGGAGATAAAAAGTTGATAGTAGGCAAGTAAAATGCTCAACCCTGCAGAAAACAAATGTAATTAGATCCAGGCCACATAATCAATGCATCTACAGACCGAAAAGCCTAAATAGCATTTATCCATAGCTTGATCAGAAATAGATATACCGAGATAGGTGAAATGTGCGAGTACTTTGTTTATCTCTTAATACCATGGTCGATTTAAAACGGGACCTTCGTTGTATTTTCTTGGGCCGAAGGGGAGGAAGGAACCGAGGGCGGAATACCCTGAATATTTCCTAAATTATTGAACTTAAAAAAAATTAGTGGCGTTTTAAAGTGGTTTCTGGTAAGATTTTTTGCTTGATTGTCGATTGTCTAACATTTATATATACAGTCGGACCTCTATTAAGCGGCCACCCAGGGGACTTTGAAAACTGGCCGCTTAATAAAGGTTGGCCGTTGAATAGAGGTATCGAATACAGCACTTTACTGACAAAACAATAATTCGGGACTTTGGAAAGTGGCCGGTTAATGGAGGGTGGCCGCTTAATAGGTGGCCGCTTAATAGAGGTCCGACTGTACCTGGATTTTTGAAAACATAGCCCCCTGAAATTGAACACATTTTGAGACTTTCTAGGCTGAAGGAATATGCAAGTCATTAACAAGGCTTCAGTAACCGTTCATCACAAGAAAGTAAGGTCAAAGAATACTATGGAAAAGGATAGAGTGGCTTTTCTTTGGAAATAGCATGACATTGACATCTGGGTGAGTGAAATGAAACATGACCATTGCCATAATTTGGCAATTATTGACGGCAACAACGCATCTTTAATCTCACCCAAAACCCGGTCTTTTAGCGCTCAAGTCCGGCTTTCTACAACAGAATCGGTTTAATCGGAGCAAGACGCATTTTAAATTGATTTTCCGTCTTAAATACTAAATTCATGACGCAACGCGAATCACGCCGAGCGAACATCTGGAAATTATTAATGACATTGAGACCGGAAATCCGACTCAAAATCCCACTTCTCGACTAATCGATCACTAGCCTAACAACGCTACCGTTATCAAGGCGAAAAATAATCGAATAGCTTTTCGAACTCACCCTTTTTGAAGAGAAAATCCTTGCCAATTCACGCTCGTGTTATGACCTTGTTACTTGGAGTGCCGGATGTTGACAAAAAATTGGAACGGGGAACGACATACAGCGACTTTCAGCAAGAAAATATACTAAGTCTTTGGCCACAATAAGAATTCCCGAAAATTTCGCCTTGATCGACTAGAGCTCATCCCTAAGACCTACTTTCTAAGGCCAAAGACTGTTACCTCCTCAAGCAAAGTTACCCGTTTAGCTCAAAAGAGAACTAAAAAGGGAGCATATTGGACTAGGCACGATGCTGCACTCGTAGACTTCTTCCTTCACTAGACTTAATGATGTCCTCAGGAAAACCTTGCTTAAGGAGGCCAAAAAAAACGCTAGGTCAAATGACTTAGTTCTAAGTTCAGAGCGCGCGCCGAAATCAAAGCCAAATCGTTGTGCGGTTAAAAGACGATCGAGCGAGAGTGGCGCTAGGTTAGCCAAATAGGGAGGGAGAGGGGGGGGGGAGGGGAGAAAACTATTCTTATCTTGTAAATGTCTCTAAATGTATGCCTTCTGCTTATTGACTTAGCATCAAAACAAAAAGCAAAAAAAAATAAAATAAAATAAAATAAAAATAAGTAAATAAAATCTTACAAGGAAAACTAACATAAGGCAATATTTCTGGAGCTATGTTTTCATAAATCCAGGTATATATTAGAAGAGAATAGTCCAAATGAGCTTAAAGGAGTTGAAGTTATGGGGCAGCTGTTATAGCCCTGCTTGTCTAAATCACAGTTGTTTTTCAAGCAATGAAACTGACGTTACTAGCCGGCTGAAAGCCTGAACTAAGCCATTTTATTTTCAGGATATGATGAATGAAAGGAACTTGCTAGTGATTTGTTTTAAGGCACTCATTAAGAACACGATTTCTTGCCTAAAAATGCACTCTCTCTTGTGTATTTGAATGCTACAGTTTATTTCGAGATGATTAATATCACATAAAGGAAAATATCAACCCCTTTTCTGTACAATTCGGCTGATACACTTGTAATAAATTATTACAAGAGTATCAGCCGAATTGCAAAGAACGGGTTGATATTCTCGTCTGCGTGATTAATCATGTTGCAACAAACAGTAGCAATCAAATGCAAAGGATACATTGCCTTCATAATGTGAATGAATTTTTAAGCAAGAAATTGTGTTCTTAATGAGTGCCTTCAAACAAAACCATAGCAATTGACTTTCATTCATCATATCCTAAAATAACTGGCTCAGTTCAGGCTTTCAGTCCGTCTAGAAACGTCAGATTCATTGCTTAAAAAACAACTGTGATTCAGACAAGCAGGGCTATAAAAGTGTCCTTGTGTTTTCAACTTCTTTGAGCTCAGTTGGATTATACCCTTGTAATATATACCTGCATTTTTGAAAACATGGCTCCAGAAATATTACCTTATGTTAGTTTCTCTTGTGAGATTTTACTTATTTTTTTTTTTCATAATTTTTTTTATTCTTAGTCAATAAGAAAAAAATATAAAGGGTCATTAGCAGATATTTATAAAATCAAAATATTTTTATCCCCCCCACTCCCTCCCTCCCTCCCTCCCTGTTTTGCTAACCTAGCCCCAATCTCTCTCAAACATCTTTTAAACGCGCAACGATTTGGCGTTGAATTTGGCGCGCGCTCTGAGATCAGAACTAAGTCATTAGACCTAGCGTTTCGTTTGGCTTCCTGAAGCAAAGTTTTCCTTACGAAATCATTAAGTCTAATGAGGGAAAAAGTCTTACGGGTGCAGCGTCCTGCCTCGTCTAATATGCTCCCTGTTTAGTTCTTTTGAGCTAAAAGGGTAACTTTCAGTTACTCGGGCGGATAGTATGTTGTGTGCTTTGCTTGAGGAGGTGACAATCTTTGGCTTTGAAAAGTAGGTCTTAGGGATAATTTCTTTTCGGCCAACGTGGAATTCCCGCGAATTTGTTACCCAGCCAAAGACTTAGTATATTTTTGTGGTAGAAAGGGCGCTAACCCTTCCCTTTTCAAATGTTGATTTCAACATCCGGGACTTCAGTTAGTATGGAAAAGACTAGCAAGGATGGGCAAGGAATTTCTCTTCACAAAACGTGAGTTTGAAAAGCTATCGATTGTTTTTCACCCTTATAACTGTAGCGTCGTTAGGCTAGTGATCGATTAGTCGAGAAGTGCGATTTTGGGTGGTGTTTCCGCTCTCGAGTTTCATAAATAGTCTCCTGCAGATGTTCGGTCGCCGTGATTCTAGTTTGCGTGCAGCATGAATCTAGTACGAACATAGAAAATCAATTTGAAACGCTGCCTTTCTCTCAAAAAGCTGATCCTGTTTGATCCTGTTGAAGAAAGCTAGACTTGGGCGCTAAAAGACCGGGTTTTGGGCGAGATTTTAGATGCGTAGGCGCGGTTAATCATTGCTAATTTGTGACACATTTTGTAGGAAGTTCACAGGTCATGTTAATTTCATTTCATGCAGATGTTTTTACTTAGTGTCATGTCTAATTCCAAAGAAAAGCCTCTTTCGTCTTTCTCTCCCATGCTATTCTTTGACCTAATTGCTTACAACGGTTTCTACTTTTAAACAATAGACGCTTAAAATCCGCGTGACAATGGAAGTAAGCGTGACACTGACTTATATTTAGATGACCGGAAATTCAAGGTTCAAGTTTACAATGGTTTCTGTTACGGATAAACAACGGACATAAAAAAAATGGACATATATGTCCCATAAATTGCAAATTGAATAACCCTTGAGCATGTATGAGTTATCTCACCTGATACCTGAACGAAAAAGGAGCAAAACCCTGAATTGCGGGCATCATCCGTCACGTTGTACTTTACAATGTGGGCGGTATCGTTCCCTTGGATTATTCCCAGTAGCTTCGGAAGCTGTGGGTCCACATTCTCGCCATTAATCGTTAGTATGATTGTAAATGAATCATTTGTTATATCAGCCTGGCCTGCCGTCAGTGAGTTGTCAGAAAATGAGAAATCCCAGGTCACTGTTGACGCATTTGCTCCAGGGTCGTTGTCTACGTAAATGGTCTGTTGCGGACAGGTCAATAATGGTGGCTCGTAATCTGAATGTGCAATGGCAAAGTAAGAAAAAAGAGCGCTTTTAAATTTTGAGTAGGTAAGGACTTTTGGTTAGTAGGGCTTCTTTCGTTCAAAGTTAGAGTCGACCATTTTCAGTGCTTTTAGCTAAACTCTTTAAAAATTGTTTCATATGATCCTAGCCTCGATATCAAAGTTGCAGAGTGATTGGTTGTCTACTTGTATGAAAAAAGAAAAAAATATTGAAGAGAAAAGTACTCTCGCCAAGAGGTTGGTGGTACATCGAATGAATAGCAATGTGAGTACATCGATGTAGCAGATTAATTTTGCCTGCGGATCAGGCGTGTTTCATCTTTCTTTAAACTTTAGACGTCGATTGGGGGAAGGGGGGGGGGGGGGGCAAGAAAGTAACGGTGCAAGCGAGCGAGAGTGAACACACTGTTATTATAAACACTCGATTGAAAGAACGTAAAAGGTATAAACCATAATCGGCAAACCCAGCTTCCTGGGAGACGTTTGACATCAGTACGTATAGACTTTTTTAAATTCATGTTGATAAAAGATTTAAAGTTCATGCAGTCTTTGAGGCTTAAAATTTACTTAATTCTCGCTGCAAATGCTAATTAGAACACTTAAAAATTCGACCAGGGCGTATCGTTTATTATTCACTCTTTGCAATAGAACGAGCGAGGTTCTTTCGATTGAGCTTATACAGGTCGGAGGACGGGGGAGTGGAGGGGGAAGGGGGGGGGGGGCATTGTTACCACGGCGATGGTGTCTGACCTTAACAGCATTTTTTTTTTAATATTTAAAGTTACCGTGTACCTTCAGAGAGAAAATTTTTGGATTTTCATTTTTTAGATAAAAATAAACTTCCCATTAAGTTCTTACAAACTTAAAAAGAATTTTCGAAAAAGAGTGAGTATTTGCCGAGAAATTGGGACGAAAGCGATTTCCACCGGAAGCTAAGTTTTACTTTGATTGACAGCATATTGCTGCCGGTGTAACCACCCGTTGCGATATTTGCGCGAACGGTCTTTGTACAGTATTGAATCTCTCACGTTCTCGCACTTCGAATATCCTGTATTTAGTGGAAGAACTTGCGTTTGTTCGAGTACGACACTGACATAAAAGAAGACAAAAGCTTTAAGCTACACTTTGAAGTAGGTAAAGGTCTTAAAATCTTCCAGCGAAGCAAGTATTTGGAGACGCGCTTGTTAATATTTCAATTCGCAAGTCCGTGAATCGCGCTTCATAAGCTTCCTTTTTTTATTTGCGGCTGAACGTTATCAGATCACTTGTGTTCGGGTGCGCAAAACTTACAAGTCTCGGCAAGCGGAAACAAAACAAAAAAGCAATTGAAAAATAACGCTAAGAATCATGTCCTATGTCTTGATCTTTTCTCACGCCGCCCGTCGCTATAAGATAACTAGTAAAGGGAAAGCCGCCGCTTTTGCTTGTAGCGTTTTCACAAAGACTTACTGTATTACGGTAATTCTCAAAGCGTTAAATGGAGTCAGCTATTTTAAACGGTTCCGTTTAAACGTTTTCTTTCAAGCGTCAAACGAATACTTGTTTCCTATTTGCAGCATTAACAATTTGGGACGTTCATTCAAGAGCGAATTTTCACCCGAACTTTCGATAAGCAATTTCGAAACTTGGCTATTCTCAACAATATTTCGCTCGAATAGATTTATTCGCCGGCTTTTCGACTGAAGAGCAGCAAGAATTTTCGTTTTGACTGAGACAATAAATGCGGTTACGGTGGTTCCCCGATAATTCCGTAGCGCTGATAATTTTACCCCCCTCAGCCTCTTCGGCCCAGCAGCTTTGCATAATGAGGTCGGCTTCAGTCCCCATTTTGTTTTTCCCATAATCATTGCAGATTACAAAATCGACGTGGGCGTACAACAAACACCGCAGATATCCAACAAAATGGTGACGGAGTTGATTACTCTGGAACGCAATACGTGCAAAACTGCGAGAAAATTTTCACAGGAGGTGACCGGAAGAAAAAGTAGCTTGCAAAATGATTGGCTAATTTTCCATAAAGGCGTTGAGGGGCGGTACTTGTTTGTGTAGCGAGAATTTTTTTTCAAGCGCTTTTTTCTTAAATTTTAATTTTCGCTTGCAGGGGACACTTTCAAGAGTTACAACTCAACAACGATTTGGCCGATTTCAGTAAAATTTGGCCAGACGCTAGAAAAATATATAACAAACAAAAAGGTGTCGGGGAATGTGATAATTGTAAAAATTCTTTCCTTGAAAGGCTTTTCCGTGAGTTCGCTCCGCATGGTTTTCTCGCAATTTTGAAAATGTTTTGTAACTTTTGAACGAAATCGAATTAAGGAAAACCCCGACACATTTTTTAAGCTTTTGGGATCCTGACCTGGAGAAAAAAAACAAACTTCCAAAATAAAAAAAAAATGCATTGAGTTGGAACTCTTGAACGATGACCTGGACCTTCAAGTTCCGACCTTCCGGAAAACCTGGGAATTTATTTTCTTGGGAAAAAAAATGAATTATTTGAATACCCAGTTCTATAAGCTTTAATTTGATGTGGGTTTTGGGTATCTGTGATGTAACTGACAGGCGCTATATCCGTTTAACTGAAGCCACCCCTGAAGGTACACGGTAACCTTAAGGAACGGTCCTAAAAATTAAGAACTTGATCAGAAACTTAAGTGGGACTGAAAAATGGTGTGGTCGGTTAGTGTTGATTGACTTTGATGTAACCACCGCAACCAACTTTTTCCGGGTATTTTTTTTTTTCTTTTTATCCCTATTCTTTTTTCAGAAAATAGAAAATCCATTTTAAGATGAAGAAAATCACTTTTCTTCCTGTAACTTTATTGGCGTTGGTTACCTTTCGTTCCATTGTGCCCCCTTGCTGAAGTTTTGGGAGAATCCAGAAATCCAAGATGGCGGATCCAGGTCATGGCCGCCATTTGGCAATCATGACCTAATTACCGCGTCAAATGACACGGCGCGGACCTCAAAGGAGACATACTTGGGCCAGTTTCGATCTTCTTTGTCTCACATTTTTTTAGATATGGAGGGCGCCCAATGCCTTCCCTTTCCCCACCCTGGTTCCCAGAAGTCAACCTCCTCCCCCCCCCTCTCCCCCCCCCAAAAAAAAACAAAAACAAAAACAAAAACAGGGCTACATAGGGTTAACTTAAGATTTCGTACTATTTTGTTTCTACTGTTAATAATCTACGCTTTAATTAATAATTGTCTCCCCGTGCTGAAAGGAAAAAGAAAAGGGAGGGAAACAAGCTCAGTCACTTATACGTTCAAAGATAAGGCATACACTTGTGTAATCTGACGTTGCGTTATTCATTGTTCCTTAGAACATGCGAACTGGACTATCACTAAGCCACAAGATAGCACTATGCAGTCAGGTATCACATGATCTGTAAGATTAACGAACAATGATACTAAAGAAATTTATCAAGTGCATAGCATTTAGTTGATCTATACCTTGACAGCTTGGGGCAACAGCTCTGTAGTCCCAAGTTCCATTTACATAGCAAATTCTTGTGACATGCGTTGAGGGATAGTCTGCGTAATATCCAGACTTGCAATGCAATGTACAGCCTTCATCGAATCTCGTAGGTTGGGTTTCACACCTGGGTGGCAGATACCAACCTACGGAATCTGACAGCAGCTCTGGACATGTCACCTCTGAAAAAGAAAATTTATGAAATAGCACTTTATCGTGGCAATAAAAAATTTTAATGCACACCAGGTAGCGAGAATAGATTGCAACTACAGGAAAGAGCACATTCTAATCAGCTCAAGGGCCAAATTTGAAAAACTTGTCTTTTAAAATAGCAAAAATGTATCTCCGTGAATTCTGGGCAAAAACTATCCCTTCCATTATTATTACAAGCTTCTGTAAAAATTCTCGTCAATTAGTATCGCAAGAATTAATACAAACCTCGCAAACCTTTATCAATTGGATAAGTTGCTATCCAACGCCGGAACAAATGTACTTTAACCGATGCTTTTGGCAAAATTTCCACACAATGCAATTCTTAAATTGACATTTGCTTCTACTCTATTCACAAATTATAGGACTATCGGGAAAACCTTGCACACATTTTATATCCCGGATGGCGAACTATCCAGTGGATAAAATTATCCGCCCTTTGAACAACTGGGGCCAGAATTACATTGGTGTGTATTTAAAATTATTTCCCAAACGCGCGTTGGATATGAGATGATAGATAGCCAAAGGGGCGAGTAGCGCCTCGTTGGCTATAATCATCTCATATCCAACACAGGCAAGTACGACTGAAATAATTGTTTTCTTGAAAACAATCAGAAATATTGCTAGATCTTGCTGATTTCGGTTTGCAAGAACAACTGAACGACAATTTAATGGTGTTAGGAGAGAAAATTAATAGCTTATTTTAGTTGCCATAGTTCTCAGGCTCTAAGGTCGTTACTGAAAAACAAATTCTACTATTGGATCTTAAGCTCTTATTTTAATTTATTCTAGTTTGACATTGGTGGCTTCCACAAGTGTAAATTGTAAAGTGTAAATTCTACTTTGTTCGATTACGCGAGTCCTTAACCTTTGTCCTGTAATCTAACGACTCAGCAGTTCTTTTGATGTACGTTCTTTTCCGCAATCAATTAAAAACTATTCACCGACGTGGCGGTGGCTAGATAAACAATAGCCTCCATTTGGCGCGAAAATATGCTCAGATATTTGTCCGCGGCCATTATCTGTTCCGAGAAGCGAACAGTTTTCCAAGAGCGAAGCTCGAGGAAAACTGTGAGCTTCGAGGAGCAGATAATGTCCAAGGACAAATATCTGAGCAGATTTTTTAAAGCCAAATGAAGGCTATTGTGGTTATTATCCTTCAAATATTTTTCGCAACGTGTAGCAACGAGCTTGAGTATTTGAACATTTCGTTTAAGAACAGTTTACCGTCAAAAACGTTTAGAGCGTATATTGTTTTCTGATACTGCTTTATCGACCAGTGGGTTTATCTCTCCTTCTGTCACAAAAGCAAACCGTTCCCCCATCTTGACATTAATTTAAATTGTAAACAAGACGCGCCTTGAAGTTTTAAAAATTGGGGAATATCACTTGGGGAATATCATCGGATATTCCCCAGTTTTGGCTGGGGTATACTCGGTCACGTGAGGCGTTTAGACCAATCGCGCGCGAGCAAAAATGTTTGATGGATTATAATGGTGGATATTTCCCGAGCGGCGAGGCGGCGAGGTAAATATCCACCACTAGCCACCGACACTGAGGTGAATGGTTGTCTTAGTATATACTAAAACAGTGAGATAATGTGCACCACAAAAAGATGATTTTAATTCATTTTTCCCCTGCCAAGATTGCAATATTTTCGGGCGGAAATCCCGCGCGCAAATGACTGAAACAATAAGGCGCCCCAAAAAGTCACATGATACATCAGGTGATCAAACGAGCGAGAAATTTACAACGGGAAAACCACGGGAAGGAAAGTGAAAATCGTTGGTTTTTGCATGTTCGACAAGTTCTGTTCCTTATACCGTTTTATACCAGCTCTTGATGTCATTTAGCATATTATCAAGGGTGTTGTAGCCAAGTGGAGTCGAGCAGTACGACATAGCATCTCTTGCTGGGTTAAACGATTTGCACGGGCTTCGTGGTTTCTGGAATAAACTGCTGCACTCGGGATTCAGATGTGACAAGTATTTCTCGATGAGTTCCACCGGGCAGCGTTTTCAACCAGGTCTTTCGAATATTTTGCCGTTTGACTCGTCTTCTTTGTCGTCGAGGCCACGTTGGCGGTTTTTGGTCGCCAACACTGCTCCGTGCTCTCTGCTCATTTCGAAATATTTTTTCACCACCTGGTGTTTGTCTCGAGACGAGCATGTGCTACTTTAGAAGCTGCTGATTTTCGCGTCCTATCTTTCCAAGGAACAGACTGATAAAAAACCAGGCTGTTTGCGGCTCTTTGTTTGGTTGGAGTGAATCAATATCAACGATCTCGCCTTCTTCATAAAGTTTGGCAACGACATCCTTTGTCAAAGGTTGCTTGTGCATTGTTGGAGCTTTTTGACCACTCTTGCTGAGGGTTTTCAGAAAATTGCTCAGAGATGTATTTTTCAAATATTACGAGTTCGTCCACCACCAATTTTAACTTGTTTAATCGTTCGATTCGAATTCCACCATAACTACGCGAGAATCATACAAGATTGTAATGAAAACTGAAACCTAGATTTCTTGCGAAAGCATATGGTCCAAATCACGTGTCTATGAACTGTCAATCATTTCTAACACTCCCCGCATCTGTTCAACTTAGTGATACAGATGTACTTGTGAAATAACAAAACAAATACAACAAATGTAGCTCGCAAATTAACGAGTTCTTGAAGACCACTTGTGGTCTCAGTTCCATTGCAACATACTGCAAAGTTCGAGAAAACTGAAACACGGAAACGTTCAGCAAAATTCAAATAGTCAAAGTTCTTATGATCTCAGTCTCCGTAGAATTTCTCCATCAATCGCCGCCCTCCTTCGAGGTCTGCTATCAACAGCTTCTGTTCCTTGTTCAGACCGAACTGAATCCTCGGGCTGCGGCAATGGGTCAACGTTGGCCTTCACTTCGATGGGAATCAAATGCTTGACACTCATCTTGAGTAAGTTTCTGGTATCTGCTACCCGCACAACTGCAGCTCTAACCTGGCCGTCACCTCCTGCTTGCAATTCTTTGACGATCGCTAATTTCCACAGTGCTCTCTCGGTCAAATCCTTCTGAAGCCGTACGACGTCACCAACAGCAATTTCCGGATTCTCTCCCTTTCTCTTCGAATTCGTAGCGTGTGTTTCGCGTAAGTTCACCAAATACTCATTTCTCCAGGCAGCTGTAAACTGATTCAGCAGGCGTTTCTGGTGCTGCGATCGTCGCGTCAGCGTGTCATGGGTGCTAACAATTTCAAAGTGGCTTGAATTGGGAGTGCTCTGCAAGCGTCGACCATTAATCAAGTGTGAAGGAGTTAGCGCAAAGTTCACACCATCCAAGTCATCGTAAACGTATGCTAGAGGCCTAGCGTTAACGACACATTCCACCTCTGTAAGTAGGGTACTGAGCTCTTCGAAACTCAGACAACTCCGTCCGATCACTTTCTTGAGCGGTCTCTTTACGGTTTGAACTAAACGTTCCCAGAATCCGCCCCACCATGGGGCTTTGTCAACAATAAATTTCCACGTTACACCGTTGTTTGCCATGTAATGGGGAACTTCTTGGGCTCTTGCTTATTTTCACAACTTCCTTTGAAGCAGACTTGAAAGTCTTGGCATTGTCCGATAGTAATGTGGCTGGCAAACCTCTTCTGCTAGTGAATCGGCGAAAAGCCAATAGAAAGGCTTCGGCACTCAGTCGTCTTGGTAGCTCCAAGTGTAAGGCTCTAGTAGAGGCGCACGTAAACAGGCAAACGTATGCCTTAGCTTCATCTGCGTTTGTTCCACCTTTATCTGTCGTGTAGAAAGGACCTGCAAAGTCTACACCTGTGTGCGTGAAAGGTGGACAATCAGAAACTCGTTCCTCGGGTAAATCGGGTGGCTGTGGTAGTGGGAATGGCTGTCCCTGCCCCTTTCGGCACGTCACGCATCGTCGTCGGCACCCTTTGACAGCTCGTCTTCCTTGCAATATCCAAAACCGCTCTCTTACAGACGTCAACGTTGTGTTTACTCCGCTGTGCAGCATCCGCCAGTGATGGTCACCGATAATCAAATCCACCACGTAATGCTTTGAAGGTAACAACATTGGAGTTTTGGCTTCTTGATTAAGTGAACTGTTCTGAATTCTACCCTTGCATCGCATGATACCTCTCTCATCTATGTAGAGGTCAAACTGTCGCACAAGAATTGGAGCGGGCGTTTTTCTTGTCGACATCAAATGGCACACTTCCTCTGGAAATGATTGGTTCTGTATGGACTTAATCCACAGTTCTTCGGCAGATCGGATTTCTTCTGCGTTCAATTCGGGACCTCTCTTCTCCTTTGATCTCCTCGCAAATCGAAGGACGTAAGCAGTAATCTGCAACAATTTTGTCAAGCTACTGTAGCGGTTGGCATCAATGATTTGATGTAAGCCAGTCTGTCGCACTTGTTCACCACTGACCAAAACATGTGTAATATTTGCAGGATTCTTCGCATTTTCTTTCAAGGCATTTTCGTTCTCGGAGTGGGCGTTGTCCTCACGTGGCCATTCTTCTTCAACGTTGTGCAGAAATTCTGGACCCTTCCATCATTTGTCCTCGGTAACCAATTCGCTCGCTGTCATTCCACGCGAAGGGATATCGGCTGGGTTCTGTTCGCCGGGACAGAAATTCCACGACGCTGGAGTGGTGCTCTAACGGATCTCTTGCACCCTGCTCATGACATACTGTTTCCATGACCTTATATTCCTGATCCAACATAAGACTGTCATGGAATCGACCCAGTACACAGTTTCTAACTTCTGGGGCAAGGCGTTCTGCACAGTTTTAGCGAGTCGTGCCAGAATCGTAGCGCCAAGTAACTCAAGCCTGGGGATGCTCTGTTTCTTTAACGGTGCAATCTTGGTCTTCGATGCGATTAAATTGATCTCCGCATGTCCATCTTCGTAAAGCGAGCGAAGATAAATGACCGCTGCGTATGCCCTTTCAGACGCATCGCTGAAGCAGTGAAGTTGCCCTGATTTCAAAAGACTTGCGGAATGGCTGTCGAAGTAACATCTCGGTATGCGAACACTGTTCAGTGTTTGAAGTTCGGCGATGAGTGAATTCCATTTCTTCAAGTGTTCGTCACTCAATTGTTCATCTCAGTCGGTGCGCTCATTACAAAGTACTTGAAATAAGACCTTCCACTGTATAGTAAATGGGCTCAACAGTCCAAGCGGATCAAATATTTTAGCCCAGATCTTCAGCAACGATCGCTTTGTAGTCGGAAGCAGCTTAGCTTGTTCTGAAAGATCAGACAAGTCGAACGTGAACTCATCGGTTGCAGTATTCCAAATTGAGCCCAACACCTTTACAATATTGCTGTCAGCGGTCTTGTCGTCATTGACTGGTGGACCTGTTGTGGCCTTTGCATAGGATTCATCTTCTTCGGTGACAGACTTCATGCCTTCGGATACAGATGGGGGCGTCACTCCCTCAGTTGATCGGTTGATTGCCTCTCGTACAACGGTCGAGTTAGTGTTCCATTTTCGCAAATTGAATCCACCTCGCTGCATAATTGATTTAGACTTCGAGTACAAATCCAACACCTCATCATTGTTCGCTTCTCCGGTAACGAGATCATCCACATACAGGGAATTCTTTAACCGCTCGATCAATTCCATCTTGAACTCCTCTGATAGTTGCGCGTCTAAATGGTGTCGAATCGTCGATCCTAAAATAGCTGGTGATGGTCTCAGTCCAAACACCAGTCTCGTAAATCTCAAATGTTCAATTTCGGATATCAGGTCGCCAGGATCCTTAAACCACAAGAATCTCAGCATGTCCTTGTCGTTTTCGTTTATTCCAACCATCAGAAATGCTTTCTCGATATCGGCTGTCAGACCAATCTTGTGCCAGCGAAATTTAACAAGAGTGTCAAACAACTGCGGTGTATAATTAGGACCAGTTTGAAGACAATCGTTCAAGGAGTGATTGCGTCCAGGTGGTTTAGCTGATCCGTCATACACAATTCTCAACTTAGTCGTTTCTCGATCTCTTCGGATCACACCATGGTGCAGTAAATAATGCACAGTTTCGCTTTCGTTTACTTCGCTTTGTTCTGCGGGGACCTTTTCCACAATTCCCTGGCTAATTTGATCTTCAATGATTCGATCGTATTCCTAAATTAACTCTGGTTCCTTCAACAACCTTCGTTGCAGAGATTTGAGACGGTTGACACACAGTTCGTAATCACTCGATATGACAGGACGATTCTCCTTCCACGGGAGTTCCACTTCGTAACGTCGTTGAAACAATCACTTGACTGCTTGCATTCCAATTCTCCTTTTATTCCGATAGATTCAGTTTCCCAGAACTGCTTCAAAGTGTCAACGAGGGGGTCTTGGGTGTGGTCGAACAAACCATTGCTGTTTCCCGATATGATCAGGTTTGTCACAGTTGTTTCAAATCTAGTAGCGAACTCCGTAGGCCCTGACAGCAGCCATCCGAACTTGCTATTGATCGCAGTAGGACCAAAGTCTCCGCGCACGATTTCATTGGTTACGAAGTCCCAGTAATGGTCAGATTCAATAAGGACATCAATCGAATCTTGGGAATCGGAGCAGTCCGCTAATTGCAGTCCTTGCAAATGCGGGTAGCTGCTTGCGTCTACTCTTGTCGGGAGCGGTGAACAAATAGCAGGAAAACTAAGGACAGAAACCTTCACAGTCTCGTCGTTGCAGCTCTCAAGATGCAAAGTTACAACATCGCATTTTTGTTTTCGAAAGTTCCTTTCTCCAAATGTGTTGAGGTGAAGAGTTTCCGTCTTTGTTGGTTTCAGGCTAAGCCTAGACTTGAGATTATCTGTTACACAAGAACGTTGGCTTCCACAGTCGAACAATATTTTCACCTTTGTGGATTTCGACCCATCTTGATTTGTTGCGAGCGCAGTTGCGGTTTGCAACAAGACGTGTCCTTTCGTTTCAGAACTGGCGGTTGTTGTGACTCTCTGAGGTTGTGTGTTTGCTGCGTGATCATCCATTGTGTGACCATTCATTGCGTGACCATCCGTTACGTGTCTGTCAATTGCGTGACTCACAAGAGTCTGCGTGTTCTGTGAATACTCGTTTGGGGCAGATGACTCTCTCGGTGAATTCAGGGACTGGTGGTGTTTTCCGTTACAACGTCGACAGCCCAAACTACACGAACTGCTTTGATGACCGAACCGCAAGCAAACAAAACATCTTCGATCTCTTCGGATAATTTCCAAACGAGCTTGCAGATCGGTAACACGATTACAAGAAGCTGAATAATGACCGCCACCACAATAAGCACATTTAATTTGGGTTCCAGCTGGCGAGGGTCGCGTGCCTTCGTTAACTTTAGCGATAAGAGCTGCAGCAGACGGTGTTTTCATCTGATTGTATGTTTGTTTAGGTTTGTCAGCGTTCACTTTTACACCTTCGCTAATCTCTCGAGCCTCAACGTCCTGTCGAATCACATCCAATATGCCAGACATTTGCCAGACCTCTTGAGCCGTATTTCTAGCGACTTGAATTCGTACTTCTTGCGGTAATTTGGACATAATCACGGGAATTAACAAGCTTCCATACTGGCTAGAACTGACACCAAGGGACTCCAAACCGCGCACGTTTACACTAATCTTGTCATACACGAATGGGAGCTGTGAAGCCTTGTCGCTAGTACACCCAGGAATTTTCAGCAACTCATCCATGTGCGTTGAAATTATGTTCTGGGGCCTTCCAAAACGATTCTCAAAATATCAATAGCCGATTGATAATTCGCGTATGTTCGAGTCAATCCTTGTATAGCGCGTGCCGCTTGGCCTTCCAACAACGAGTGCAAATGAATGAATTTATCGATCGGGCTTAGATAAGGATTTACGTGAATGAAACTGTTGAAGCTATCCCAGAAAGTCTGCCATTGAGTAATTTCACCTCTAAACTTCGGTAGAACGAGCTTAGGTAACTTTGCCTTTGGATTAGCTAACGAGCTAAAGTTAGTTTGCTGAACCATACCTGCATGATCAGTGCTCCCCGATGATTGTTTGTTTCCAGCGTGTAGTACGTTCGCATTCGAACTCCCCGACGATTGCGTGTTTCCAGCATGTATTGTGTTAGTGCCCGAGCTCCCCGGCACATGAATTGGGGGATTTCCAGAATTCAAATTTACCGTTGTATTTGCGTGTTGATCTCCAGAAATAAGAGGCGATTCAAGGGACACCAAGGGCACATTATTTCCACCAATTTCCTTGTTGTCGGACTTGTCGGGGCCCTTCTCCACAGCGGCTATCGCATCCATGATCCTTCGTCGTATTTCCAACGCTCTTTCGTTAATCTCGTACGATTCTTCTATTTCGTGTTCGATGCCTTCGACCTTACACGTTTCGAGCATCGCTTCGTCTAAGGATTTCACAATTTCCAACTTTTCTGCCAACGATTCAGCCAGAGTTTTCAATCGTGGTCGATTTAAGACCTCGTCTTTCAGCAAATCATGTGGTTCGTTCGCAAGCTTCGTCAATACAGTTCGATCACCACCGCGTTTAGCGCGAGACCGCGCTAATTCCTCGTTCATTTCGTCGATTGTGTGTTCACCTTCCCACGTTGGGCGCCATTTCAAATATTACGAGTTCGTCCACCACCAATTTTAACTTGTTTAATCGTTCGATTCGAATTCCACCATAACTACGCGAGAATCATACAAGATTGTAATGAAAACTGAAACCTAGCTAGCTTGCAAAAGCATATGGTCCAAATCACGTGTCTATGAACTGTCAATCATTTCTAACAGTATCTGCGTCAGTATCTGCGTCGTTAAATTGACTGTCTCCAGCAATAGAATATGGCTTGGAAAATGGAGGACTTCTAAAGGGACGATCCAACGCGGCTCGGATCGTGGTAAGAGATTTTTTGTTGTTAAAACTGCCGTCCCGTTTCCTTGCTGACAGGTAAAATTTCTAAAGACATTTGTTTAGTTCTGGTGGCGACATTTCTTTAACTGGAGTTGCAAACTCTTCCTTTTGCTGAACCCATTCTGTAAGAAATATGATTAAACTTTGGTTCTCAAGTGAACAAGTGACAGCAAATTTGGTTACGTAATATTAATTTGCATATGTCTTTTATCGATAAACTCCGGGTTAAAACCATAAAATATTATCTTGTAACACTGCCAAACCAAATTTAGTCCACTTATTTGTGTTTTTAGGGACTGCTTCGTTGTTAATTTGGATGATTTCTTCGCTTGTCACGGATGTAAACCAGGACGCCATTTTTTTTTTCGAAATTCATGCGACGGAGGGCCAGACTCGCGAGTTGCCCGGAGGTAAATAGCAAAGGATATTCGGAGTTTGACTAGCCAATCAGAGCGCACCTTCAACGCTATCCACTGTTTTAGTATAAACTAAAATTCAATATTCTTTGTTATGGACCTACTCCGGGAAAAAGTAGCCTCCTAATAAGGAACTCTCAACATTTAAGCGCACATGAAAGTAATATATTTATAAGTGACATTTTCTTTTTTGTGCGCGTGATATTTCGCTGATATTGCACCATCAAATCTTGATTTTTTTTTTTTTAATGACTTATTTGTTAATGTTTACCTAATTCAGCCCTATGGCTGCAAAGTGATTTTAATGAACTATCTATCTTAAGGAAACTGCATATTATTCGCTATTTTTAAAGGGATACAGTCACCTTAGTGACCGCGCTGACCTGGACACTAGTTTTGTCTGTTTGAAAAACGTCTACCTCAACTTGAAATCAAAAGTAGACGTCAAATATAGAAATCCGCTTCAATCTTCCCAGTGTTTTATTGGATTTTCAATCTTTTACTGGAAACCTGTTTCTGAGTATGCTTTTGCTTATCCTATGGTATTATTTTATCATATTTGGTTAAAAACGGTATGGATCGCATCATTCGCCGACGGAACATGAAAAGAGGAGGTGGGAAACGTGAAGGCGCCGTGCAGAAGAAATCGCCTGCATTGACCAATATAAGAGGGTGCTAATGGGGTTAACAGTTAACTGACAATTGGCCACAAAAATAGTTGTTAACTGATATTTGGCCAAAATATTAGTAGTTAACTGATAAATGAAAAGTTAACAGTTAAGTGATATTCTATTAATTATACTAAATACGATTGTTGTTGTTAATCAAAGCAACAAAGTTCTTTCCTAACAGCAAAGCTTTTTGTGAGTTTTACCTGTCCCTTTGCGTGACCAGGTAACATATTAATTGATATTATATGTGAAAGGCGCCAGGGTCGTACCAGGCACGAGGAAGCGATGACCTTGATCTGTTTGATCCTCGTGATGGCGTCGAGTGGCACGGTGTAGGTTATTCTCAGCTTTTATCGCGATGATGAAGGATCTGCATGCGAACGGCACAGAGATCGTGTACTGTTCGACATTGAAAAGCATAATTCAAAGGAGATAGCCTGCAAACATTTGAGAGAATTCGTGGGAATCAAACAGCAAGCGGAAAAGTTCGGACTCGGTGGCTTCGATTTAAGGTTGTTTCGACTGGAAAAATTGGACAGGAAAGCCGAAAATTTTGCAATTGTGACAAAGGCCCAGCGGGAAATGGAACTACGCTTTCTAATGGGAAGTGCCACAAGTGAGCTAAATGGTGCGTATTTTGTTTCTTCTTTTTGTTTCGTCTTTTTGTTCACAATGGTCCAACCCCCAAAACTGATTGACGTTTTGAAGTAAAGAAAATTCGGATTATGAATCAATTATTATCGCTGTGAGATAATAAAAGTTAATAGATAACCAAAATTAGTGGTTAATTGACAATTGGCCAAAAAAATGGTAGTTAACTGACAATTAGCCGAAAAATTAGTAGTTAACTGACAATTGGGTACCCCCATTAGCACTCCCATATAACGAGAGAAATAAATTAAAAACGTTGGAGAACAAATCTCGATTATATATATTTCGAAAATCCCATTTTTTCAACCTGGCAAAAGGTTCGTGCGGAGGGAATCTTCGGAAACGATTCGAACTTTGCGTCAAAGCTGCTTGGTTTGAAGCTCAGACGAAGACAAGCTTCGGTACACAGTCGATTATCTCCTCGACAAGGAAAACTTCTATTAGAACCTTGTTTTCTACGGGTCGAGCAAGCGTTCTTGTAATGACATGGGTTTGTTTCCTAATTTTAGGTAACGGAGAAGTTGTAGAAACGAAATTATAAACGCAAAATAAATATATGATTGAAAGCAAGGCCTACTCTGGGACCTTAAGTCGCCTTAAGTCGCTTAAAGTCGCTTAAAAAAAAAGTCGCCTTAAATACCTCCGGTAGGGGGAGGGGGAATCTCATATTAAATTGACAGGGGCGATTGCCATACCTTTTAGGGGTTAATATTTGTGGTTTGATACCCCTTAGGGTGTTAAAAGCTAAAATTACGTCCATCAGATACATTGTGGTAGCCTTTAGGGTAATGAGCCAAAAAAATATGACAGGCAGCAAATGTCAATCAACTGATTTGGTACCTCTTAAATAAAATGAAAACAAAATTGTTGAGGTCATGCCCTCAAAACAGAATTCTGATACCTTTTAGGGCTTCCTTCCAAACATTTTGAGTTTATCCCTTTCACTTTTATATGGGAGCCCCCCCCCCCCCCCCCCCAGCCCCTGCCGATCTTTTAAAAATCGCGTAGGTTAGAAAAAGCTCAAATTTCTCCCAGAGGATAAACTTCCCCATTTCAATAAAAACAAATATGAATTTGTTGTCCATAATAGTGTGTTCATTGGGTTACTGATCTCTGTCAGTGACTCAACTGATGGTCATAATATTATATACAATTTTATCAACCATCCCCCCATACAAATGTAATATTGTAATTGGAATATTTTGGATAACACAAATAAATAAAATGAGCTTTTCTTTTCTGATAAAAAGATAATAATTTTTTCTAACTAGGTCCTAAATAAAAATCAAGAGTCAATGTCTCTTATCAAAAATTGATAAACTTTATAAGCTTAAGTGCACACTGTATGAGGGTTAACATTATCCACTATCAGTCACTTACCGATTGGAAAACTTATCAGGTGCCATCGAACAGTACATGAATGCAAGAAAGAATAACTTCTGGATATTGACGTGCCAGATCCATTCGAGATGAGTGTTTTTTTTTTTTTTTTTTTCACAACAACCATTTGATTTAGCATTTGTAAACAAACGAAGAAGCTGAAATGTGCCAGGCGTCCAAACTAGCTAAAGCTCGTTCTGATTTCATACATACATTGAATTCAGTTTTTTGCCGCAAATCTTCATTGCCAAAATGTTTGAGTTTCCTGTAATTGACCATTACGTAGAAATGCAATTCTACGGGCATCTTTTCCACTGCGACTAGAAATAATTCCAAAACCTTAAAAATAAATCTTAAAATAAATCCAGGAATTTACAAGTTGCATGCGTTCGAAAGCAGTGTGGGCACTGGGAACAAATAGAGATAAAGAAATGCATGCTGGGACGATCTTCTTCAAAATGGCGGCACCAATGCATGCTTTCAAGGTTTGTGTACATTTTTGTGAATTTGTTATGCGTATTGTTGTTCTGTTATATTGTCATCAGTTGAACGGTATGTATTTTCTTTTAAACAGGTAAAACGCCACAGAAGAAGGCGTATCAACATTTTTATAGCTGGATTTCTGGCTTGAAGCTGGTATGAATTTGGCAACGACGGCCATCAAGCAACATTGGTGGAATTTGGCATGGAGGAATTCAGCTATTGACATAAGTGTTATATTAATAGTGAATGTAACAAAATGCTGTAGTTGATCAAATTATTTTATATAAGCTTGCTAAGCTTAATGGGTATTAAATATATCATTGTGATTGATTGAGTGATTTTTGATACACTCTTCACATATTTATTACCGATCCATACTCTTGTTTAATAAATGACTGAATTATGCATCAAAAAATTCCAGACGTGATCACTTGTGGGCATAATGTGCATCATGTCAAATTTTTCGGGGATGATCACCCATGGAGTTTTCTGATGCATAATGCTTGCATGATAACAATCCAGGCAATATTTTATTTCCTTTCTTGGACACATTCTGTTCAAGTCTATGCGTGTTAGTTAGGGTCATATTGAAGGCCTTTCTGGGCCTGAACTGGGGTGTCTGTACTAAGGACTTGAAATCTTTGTGATGATGAAGCCTGGGTAATTTCTCAGTAATCTTAACAGCTATATGCATTTTAAGGCTGGTTCCCTGATTGGTGGATTACAATAAATCATTCACAGGACCATCACAGAACATCCTGTTTGCCTTTTGGGTTAAGGGTTTCAAATCCATGTTGGACCTAAACAAGGCGAATCAATTGTATATGTCCACTGTGGTATATTAATAGGCCTAACTATACATGGGCAACAGCCTAGCTTACTCACTGCACCTTGTGTAATTTTAACCTTCTTAAGTCGCCCAAAATCGCCTTAAGTCGCCTAAAATCGCCTTGAGTCGCCTTAAATCGCCTTAAGTCGCTTAAAATCGCTTCAATTTTACAGTGTGTTTTGCTTAAGTCGCCTTAAATCGCCTTAAGTCGTCCAAAGTTACGGCGACTTAAGGTCCCAGAGTAGGCCTAAAGCAGAAATAAAGCTTACCGGTAGTTTCGCTACAAAGTCGTTTTGCTACACTGCATTTCAGGCGATTCGCTACCATACGTTTTAAATCTGACACATTCTCTAATATTTGAACTCAATTGCTTCTTATGCAAACACTGTGAAACAGCTAAGATAGTTTTTCACACGACCGGATACCGAAATAAACAATGAAATGATTCGTCGACTTCAGAGGTATTCGTTGACGTCTGGCTTTCCCTGGACAAGTCCATCAGTAAATTTTCCATGGTATCAAGAAAATGAGTTTTCTATTATGACATTAGGTTTATAATCACTATAATAATTTTGACTGGCAAACACTTCGACCCAAGGTTTGTTTTAAATTTTTAAAGGATGCGCTTCTCAGTGCGAGACTTACGGATGAAGTGTGATATGCAAATCAGCTAAGAATTGGTATATACAGTGTAATGCGCTCGTGCACCAGGTGACTGTGTCCCTTTAAGGATACTATTATCAATCCCGTGCTCTTCTTGAATACTGACAATTGGTTTTCGTAACTTGGTCTGTATTAAAATTCAAAATTACCGCGACAAAGGAGAATGGCACTCACTTATTAAATTATTTGTCGTTTCGAAGAAGTTGCTGTAAAACCCAAAGGTAGGTTTACCAGTCAAAACCTGGGACATTGATGCTGATTTGTTTCGTCTCCCGTGCAGTGGAAAGTTTCGTTCGGCATGGAAAATATCTATTGAATATAGTGTTCCGCACATGCCAGATTCTCAAGACTTTGATTTCTCTTATACTTTGAATTAACATCGTTATTTTAACGACGTTAGGCTTTTTTTTCGTCACTTAAATGTTCCTGAATTTGTTCTGATCAACTTTCATATCTAACATGGTGTTTTTCATGATTTCGCTGTTTTTTAAGTCACAAGTAAGTATTGCACCATATGGCGTACCAGTTAACGCCCTCTGTGTTTCATTGTTAGAACGTTACTTTACAATCGTAGAAATACGAAGGAGGGCCAAGAAACCGTTCAGTATTTAGTCAGAAAAGGCCATTTGAAGCCTGGGCAAACAAGGGGCATCGTTCATATGAAGCCAGAATCGTTTCGCTTTTCTTTTTAAATTCACTACATTTCACTTTTAGCTCCACGAGAATGGCTGCTCTTGAAAAGAACAATTGTTACATCTCTTCATACACACTAAAACTAATCAATCTACAATTTCTTCTATACCGTCACAAGATGGAGGATCCGGATACCATTGCTCGTTCAGCTGACACGTAATTGTTTCTGATCCATTCCGCTCGTGCCCGCGGTCGCACTCGAAGCTGCATGTCGTGCGATACGCGTTGTTGCCAGTTGAACAGGTCCCAGAGGGTTTTTTAGCGTTAGGAACATACACATAATCACATCTCCTCTCTGAAAATTAATTAATATTATTTTCACTTATTTACTATTTCGTAATTATGCTGGAAAATCCGGCGTATTGATGTAAAAATCTCACGTGTAGTTGACGAGAAGATTAAGTGCAATGAATGATTTGCCAGTAACCAGACACCTAATTTGTTCTGCGCACAGGAATCTGGGATCGCCAGGGGGCAAACATTGCCAGTCGCTAGAAAGAAATGTATGGCATGAAGTTGTTTCTTCATCAAAAGCAGTGATTTCGGACAAAAAAATAACACATTTTCGCCGTGATTTTGTGAAAAGCGGAGGTGACTTATGTTGGTGCGTGGAAATTGTAAGATTTTGTGTTATAACTGGGATGAAATCTATCGATAAATGCGAAATGTTGACTGTGCAATCTACTGAATCTACATCAAGTAATGGTGACCAATAGTCTCGAAATAATACAAACGTAGGTATTAATTTGAGGGGATTGACTCAATAAAGCCTTTTCAGTTGTAATTGTATGTGGGCCGATATTAACAACCTATGCCAGGCGGTGATCACTGTGCTGTATGAGGTGTATAAATTTAGAGTTGACAAGCCTTTGCGCTCACGTGCGTGTTTTAGTTTTGCCCTCACGGGTATATCTTTTTGAGAACACCCTCTTATGAAAAGAGCGGTGTCCCCCGTAAATTTTCTTTAAGAGCTTGATTTTCTTCTTATTAAATGTCATTTATGATTTGGACGATTTGCGTGATGGTCACTGTCGCATGTTTTGTATTTTCATCTCCTGAAGGTCATTTCTGGGTTATGCGTATCGTTCATTAGAACTCTTGTTGTTTCTGTTAAGCGACTGCCGTTCTTATGTACTTTGTGGCATGTGGTTCAGGTTTGGTATGGCCCATTTTAGTGCATCCGGTGACAGTATAGCCTCTCTTTTTATCACTGTAAGGATAGGATTTGAACGGTGCACATGTATCTTGCGGCTTTTGTGTTGCTGAGCCCAGCTATTTGCTTTTGTCGCTAGATGTCGTGTTCCTTATCACGGCTATCTGTCTTTTGATCCTGTAGCTTGTTTGAAAGCTATGCAATGCGTTAAATTGAGGGCTTAAGTCCTCTTTAGTCCGTTTACAATTTCGACGCAGAAACATTAGTCACCTCCGCTTCTCACAAAATCACGGCGAAAATACGTTATTCTATGTCCAAAACCACTGCTTTTGACAAAGAAACAACTTTACGCCATACATTTCTTTTTAGCGACTAGCAATGTTTGCCCGCTGGCGATCCCAGAATCCTTTGCGCATACATGGGTCTCTGATTACTGGAAAATCATTTACTAAGTTTCATTTATGGTGGCTTTAATACTTTAAAGTTCATGGGAAGAGGCAAAAGTAACGATTAACTCCGTGGTCTATTTTAGTAACCCCTCATGGATTTCAATTAATGTTTGCTAAATCGATTACAAATGATATTAAAAAAGTGCAATTTTCTGGAAGTAAAATAATTCAAGCTGGCGCTGGTCCAGTATCAAAAGTATACAAACAAATAGCGTCATATGCCTTCATCAACTGATCGTTTCCCCACAGGTGACCAAAGCTGGCTTGGGGATAATCTTTCAACAGATGTGTAATAAGGACCCATGAAGCTTTGTTCGATCACTTTCTTGAATTTGATCAACAAAATCGGTTTGCGCCGCAATTTTTCGGGGAATTTAGCTGAAATTAACATCAAATTTGACTCCTCTGCGCTCAGTGCTCGAAATTAAGACACCAATAAAAAATATTCATCTCGATTCGTAAATTGTATAGCTGAATTGCCGCTGGTTTTTAAATTTAAAAAAAATTGCTTGTACAATTACAACTCAAAAATTGGATGTTGATAAATAGAATGACAACTCCATGAATTAAACGTACCGGCACACACTACAGTCGACCCGCTCCAATCCATGGTTTTGTCTACTTCATCTTCAACGCACTGTCTATTGGCGGTCCCTTGTGATATTTTAAATCCTTCATCACATTCAACAGTGCACCAGGATTGGTATGTCCATGGCGAGGTGCAGGATCCGCCTGTTAACGTTGCGTTATCGGGCACTGGCAGGGGTTGACAACTCTTAACTAAAAAAAGGTAAGAACATGTAGATTGAAGAGCCCTACCCTTGTGTCTCTCCTTTTAATACATCCCTATGCATATATGGATCAGAAAACCGTAGGGAAGGGAGAGGGGCTACTGGATTGTCACCTGCACTAAAAGGGAATTCACAAGTGCCAATTTAATGCTATTCAATACTCAAGTTAGCTTTCTTTTAAATAAAGAGTGGCTAAGCAGGTTCTTTTAAGCTGGATATTTTGAATCAGTTCTCACCTATACACCTCTTGCTTCCAAACATTTAGCAAAAGCTAGACGAATGTTGCATCTTTTAGCTACTAAACGCACCCTTTGTAATTTTATTTCCTTGTTTGTTTTCTTGTTATCTTTGTTTTCCTTTAGCAAAACAGTGGCTAAGAAGGTTTCGTTCCCTGGGTCAGATTAAATCTAATTGTCTTTGTTCTCGTGTTTCCAAAAGTTTCTAAAAATCTGGTCACCTGTTGTATTTATTAGGTACCTAATAGCACCCTTATGTTATGTCTTCGATCATTTTAAAATTGGTGACGAATAAACAGCTATACTGACAATAACGGCTACAAACCAAAAGACAAAAAATTTTTATACTGAACAACAAACGTTACCTCCACTAGACCACACACCACAACAGCAACTACCATTACTTGGTAAAGAGCAAAGGTCATTACGCATGAGGACTAAATTAGGTTCAATGAATTTTCGTAGGCTAAAACAGTGCGGCGGTTGCTTGCTACCCTGTTCGAAACAGTTAACAACGCTCTGTCGTGCATCCGGTATATGAAAGCTAATCACAAAAACTAAGAGCAAAATCGGGTAACGTACTTGCGCAGTCGTTTCCATATTCAGGGGTCCCGGAGTATCCTGGACGACAGACACAGTCCGATACGTGGGTACTACCATTGATTTGGTGAAAAGAGTTAGCAGGACATGGTGTACATGAAGCTGCATAGCCTTTGAAATCTTTATAGGTTGATACAGGGCATACTGCGAAACAAAACAAAAGAACGTCAAAGGAATATGATCAAACTACTATTGGTAGGATTACCCTGTGTACTGGCATGTAATCCGAACCACCCAACCGTCTTTTTATTATCACATGGACTATAAGACTACTATATAGTTATTTACTAGCCACAATAAAAATGGAGGGTTGTAACATTACTGTGCGTTTTCGACCATGGCTAAAAAAGTTATTTGGAAGCAGAAAAGGGAAGAAAAAGCTGAAACCTGTTCACAGTACGTTACGCGAAAATCTCAGCTAACATGCGGGAGGATGAAGATAAGCTAACTAGTGTATATTTCATTTATGTCCTCTCATATGTAATCTGCTTGAAGCTTTTTTCGGATCAACCGCTGTTGATCAATTCCAAAACAGCGAAAGAACTAAATCCTTCTACGAACACTACGAAAGTCGGTCACTGACTTATACCACGGCCCATTCTACAGGATCAATTTTAATTCTTGCCCTCTTAGGCTATTTTGCATCATGAGTGTAACAGGTGTTCACCTCATTTAAGTGGTTGAACTGCATGGCATGACATTTGTTCATACTATCCTGAAAAAGCAGATTGACCGACTTGAAAGTATACCAATTGGTGAATTATCAAATATGTAGAAAGTACTTGATGGCCTTCGGGACTGGGCAAATACAAATTACATGCTGTTGAATCCAAAGAAAACCAAGGACAGGTGGATCTCTATCAAGCCAGATGCCCTACGAATAAATGACTCATGTTTGGAGAGGGTATCAAAGTTTAAGTTTCTGGGAGTATGACAAGTACAGGATAACCTGTGTTGGAACTTTCATGTTGAACAGACCGTAAAGAAAGCCAGCGAGAGACTGTATTACTTGCGGGAATGTAGGAAAGCAAATCTACCCACAGAGATCGGCATCGCAGTTTATTATACTGAGAAACGTTCAGCTCTCAGCTCTGCATCCCCAGTTTGTAGTGGTTTGCCGAAATACCTTGCAGATGAGTTGGAGTCCACACAAAAAGGTGTTTGGACAACATTGGGATACCGAGGACATCCCTCCCGACGTTGGAGGAAAGCCGAAAAGTAGCGACAAAGCGTGAATTGAAAAGAATTGTACATGATAAAAAACATCCAAATCAAGTTTTTCACTTAAAAGCCAAATAATGGCTGCAGCTATAGCCTGAGATTAATAACAGGACCAGTAGCAATACCAAGGTCAAGAACCTAAAGACATGCCAACTCTTTAATTTAATGGCGCGGGCTGCAAGGCTCCTTTGTTTCTGATTGTGTATTTTTAATTTTAGATCCAATGATGTAAGAATACATTTGTGTAGATGATATTGCCAGTGTCTAGCCAGTGGTGGTTGGACACGGTCCAAAGAGCATCATGGTAGCAGTAATTGGCCAATCACATCATCGTATTCTTAGAGAAGATCTTCAACCGAATAATTGCTTCGTCTTATTTTTAGTTCTTATTAACCGAGCGGGAGGTCTGTATGGGAGAATCTTGACCGAGGTCGCCAGTACAGACCGAACGCAGTGAGGTCTGTACCAGCGACTGAGGTCAAGATTCTCCCGTACAGACCGACCTAGCTCGGTTAATAAGATGTTTATTATATGACCAAACAGGAAATCAAAAGGAAAAAAGTGTATTTGTTCCCTTGCGCGGGCTCAAGCATTTAGCTGGCTTACTTCTGTCACTAGTCTCCAGTCCAAACGGGACAAAAATAACTGTTCAAACTACAGCTTTGTAAAAACTTCGTCAATGAATGAAGACAACATAACCGTTGTTTTCCTACAGACTCAAGGAAAATTTTCTAAGATGCGACCAAAGGTGCAACAAATTTTAATGCCTGTCTGTGCCGCGATTGCTCAGCGATCAGTTCTCATTCAGCCTTGCGATCTTTGACTGATCACCACAGAAAACGTTAATGTTAAATGTGCAGCCTTCAAACTTGTCAATATGTGCTCCGGCAAAAATTGCCTGAGGTTGGATTTGTTGGACTGTGAAGACATTTTGCTGAGTTTTAGTGGAGGCACTGACTTGGTTTTCTTCGAACTGAGCGGGTGTATCTGGTCCACGATTCAGGACAGTAGACATTTCTCGCTGTCGCTTGAGAGATGCTGAATGGTAGCTGTCGAGGCTTTTCAAATTTTTATGACCATTAACTGTGCAACGAAATTTGGCTGAACGCCTGCTTCGAGGAGTCGTCCAACACTGGTCTTCCTAACAGAGTAATTAGAAACCTTCTTCTTGTTTGTTTCATCGAGTTTGGCTGAAGCAAAGGCGTCTTTAAGGAACTTGCCAATTTCATCCTTTCCGAGGAGCCTTAATCCAGATACCATACTTTGTCACTTGGTTTTCGTCGGTGATTTATGGCGAGATAAAAAGGAGCATTTGGATCTAACATGGCTTCGGAACGATGGCTTCGAAACACTTTGTAAAATTCAACTGCGCATCTTGACCTGTGTTTGCTTGCATACGCTTTCGGTTCAAAGGCTCTTTGATGGCCACCATCTTGTCCGGTGTGTGTTTTGCTGACTTCAACACAAGGTATTCAGAACCGGTTTCTGGATCATTGACCAAGCCTACATCACCCCAATACAGCTTACGGCTCTCATCTCGAGCCCTCCAGCCGAAATGGAGGGAAAGAAACCACCACAAAGCCCTTTGTAATGATTTAGGATCCTGAACACCGAACTGGCCATTTTCAAAAAGTGCATCTTCTTCAGCTTCAGTTAGCTCTCTTGTGGCATTTGGACGGTTTCCTTTTCCTTGGCGAACCAGGTTCTTTCGTTTGGCAACAAGAACCTCTCTGGACTTGGAGAACTCGTTATCATTAAGAATGTTGATCAGACTTCCTTTTTCATGCAAGTGGCGTTGAAAACTTCGCTGGAAGCCGCTCAATGTACACGGTTCGTACCGGTGCCATCTTGTTTACGAACGGAGATAAAAATTTAGACAAAAGAAGGTCGAGCTCATTGGCAGGTATGTTTTCGATTGCTCTAGACTCTTTCATTGACTCACAAAATTTCTTCCATGCGTTTAAGTCGCTCTTAGTCTTGTATTGAGTGTTTTTGGATTTTTGCGCTTGCAAAAACTTCTCAATTTCGTCTTCATCTTTGCTCGTAGCTTTCTCGGCTGGACTCAAATTTGCCAACGTTTGCTCATTCTCTTTACCTGCTTCCACGTTCAGGGCTACTGGTTCTTCCGTTTAGTACTGTATTGACAGGAACAAGCCAATTTTTTTTCTTTTTTGTTTGTAACTTTTTGAGGACAAATGTTACAATAAGATCGGTCTAGATGCCAGTCTAGATGGGAAAATCTAGACCGCCATCAATATCAATTTTAGCCAATCAGTTTCTTGAATTTGATCGTTTCCAGTCCTTTTGAGACACGGCCATATAATAAACTATTTTATTTAGCGTGTAGACTGCTTTTCCTCCAACAGAAAAGATGCAGCAAGCCAAAAGGTATGTAGCTGACCAGTGATTGTATTTTCTCATAATTTTCTTGGTTATTGTCCTCAATATTCGACTTCCTTGGAAACCTGTCCAATATGTCGGCTTTTTCGTCACGAGCAATGATCAATGAACGCGTTTGCTATTTGACGCAATATCGTCTGGGTTCCGAGTAAAAAAATTACACCATCTGTTTTATGAAGAGTAACTCTTGGATTTTAAGGCATCGCACCCAATTGCACCTCTTATCGTTTACCTGCTATGTCCGTTTCAAGTGTGGCAATTGTGGGGAGCAAAATTGAGCGAGTCGTGATGTAACGTAAAGATTTATTTTGGACGTTTTCCTTTTTGCTAATTTTGTCTCTAGGTTTACAACTAAACCTAAAGTGAGGAGGGAGAACCCTAGCAATCTAGTAAGCGAAATTAAGACAGAACTGCCGGATGAAATGGAAAAAATTGATACATCTGAGCCCAGTAGGACCGAAGTAAGGAAGGCAATAGGGCATCTCAAGAATGGAAAAGCATCGGAAATTGACAACTTACAAGCAGAGCTGCTTAAAGCTGACATTGACTGTGCCACCACTTAAGTCAAGGAGATCTTAGACATAGTATGGAGAGATGAGAAGACACCAAGAAAATGGAGAAAAGGACTGATTGTCAAACTGCCGAAAAAAAGAAATCTGAAGGAATGTAAGAACTGGCCTGGAATTACGCTTCTGTCAGTTGTCAGCAAGGTCATGGGGAGAATTGTGATCGACAGGATACGAATCGGAGTAGAGTCGAAGCTCAGAAAGGAACAAGCAGGTTTTCGACCAGGTAGAGGACTACTGAGCAAATTTTCATATTGAGAAATATCATCGAACAGCCAATAGAGTTGCAGTCAGCATTGTACGTTAACTTCATTGATTTCGAGAAAGCGTTCGATTCAGTTCCCAGGGAAAGCCTATGAATATGAGAAGCTACGGCATACCATCCAAGATAATCAACATGGTGAAAGCTCCTTATGGTGACTTGCAATGCGCAGTAGTGGATGGCCAGGATACAACGGAAAGGTTTAAGATCAAAACTGAAGTGAAACAGGGCTGTAACATGTCAGGTTTACTATTCCTACTAGTCGTTGACTGGGTAATGAGAAATACCTCTCAAGAGGGGAACACCGGTATAAGATGGAGGTTCACCAGAAAGCTTGAGGATCTAGACTTTGCGGATGATATAGCCCTTTTGTCATCAACCAGGCAGCACATTCAGGCTAAGACCGATAAGTTAGCCCATGAAGCAGAAAGAGTGGGACTGAAAGTCAATGTAGACAAATGTAAACTGCTAAGAATAAATTCGCGGAGCAACGATGTGGTGGAGGTAAATGGACGAGGAATAGAGGATGTTGATAGATTTGTGTACTTGGGTCCTACAATTTCCAAAGAAGGCGGGGGCACTGACGACATCCACAACAGAGTAGTCAAAGCAAGAGGGGTATTCTTGAGATTGAAAAAGATTTGGAGTACCAACAGCATCAGTCGACGAACCAAATCAGGCTATATAAGACACTGGTAAAGCCAGTCTTGATGTATGGCTGCGAGACGTGGAAGATGAAAAAAAGTGATGAAAACAAAATCGACGTCTTCCAAAGCAGATGTCTTAGACGGATATTTAAGATACACTGGCAGGAAAGAATTACAAACAAAGAGGTCCTGATGATGGCTGAGATGGAAAATCTCAATGAGGATGTGCGAAGGCGGAGATGGAAATTCATCGGCCACATCATGAGGAAAGAACCGAATAATGACTGCAGGACTGCATTAACCTGGACACTGGAAGGCCGACGAAAACGGGGCAGACCAAGGACAACATGGAGAGGGACGGCGGAGAGGGAAAGGGAAAACGCTGGATGGAAGAATTGGAGTGAGGTACAAGTCGCAGCGGCTGACAGAGCTGGTTGGCGGAGTTGTGTTGAGGCCTTATGTGCCACATGGCACAATGTGGATAGGTAACAGGTAGGTAAAGTGAAATCTATAGCCAGCTGTTCTAAATAACCTGCTATTTCACTTTAGGACAAAAATTTTGGGGCTTCAGGGCTATGGACTGTTGTTAGATGTCACCTAAAATATTATTATCACAAGCACAGATCCACAGAAAAAAAAACTTAAAAGGGAAAACACTTGCGACTTAGTTCCATAAGTTAAGAATCAGTTTTGCAGAAATTATATTCTACTTATTCTTTTAAAGTAAATCTTGAATACTTGTACGACAATTTAGATACCTGAGCAGTATATTTATACGCTCTTTGCATCATCTATATATCTGTATATGTATATTTTCATATATTCCCGCACATACTTATTTAGTCACTTCAAGCAACAATTTTATATCAATTCAAGCATGTATGAAGTCTCAAATTATTATTTTGATTTCAAAAACTGACCGTTATAATTTATAAGCCCACTGACCTTTCAAATGTTTAATAAAACGTCACGTGCAGTGGTTTAAAAGCCGAAAAAACCTCCTTCTTATTAGTTTGCGATGTTTAATGTTTTTCTCGTATGCTTATTTCAAACGTTCACAAAAGCATCATTATTATGAACTCTCTTGACACATACTTTTCCAAAAACTTGCAGCACGTGCTTTATTGGGTCTACTACGCCTCGTTGTTTTGAATCGCGATAAAACACTGCTGCTCGTTTTTTTAAACATTATTTAATTACCTCTGTGCTTATTCTGTAAATATATATTGTGTATAAATTGTATATAACAAGTATAAATTGTATATAACAAGTGTTGTTAATAAAAGGGATTGACAGCTGAATTGCAAGATGATCTTCAAAGTAGATGTATGCTAATCTGTTCTCAATTACACTTAGCTATTGTCAGTAGGTGAAATCTCTGGTATACTCTGCAAAGTATGTGGAGTCGTCCACCTTCACACTGGCGTACAAGATACACTTGATGTAAACGGGCCCTTATTTTAGGGGTGGGGGGCATACTTTGTGAGCATAGTTCCCCTTAATTTGTATTTCAATATTTCTCCAGTCTAATTACATAATTGTTGGATATGTTGTAGATTTAAAGTGACAAGTACATATGCAGGAGAGGGGGACATCTAGTGTAACTATAATGCTGTGTTCCTTTGTCAAGTTTGGTCTCTGAATTGCAATTGACTATTGTCAGTGGCTGAAATTTCCGGCATGCTCTGCAAAGTATGTGGAGTCATCCACCTTCCAGTGGTGTACAAGATACACTTCGATATAAACAAGCCCTTAGTTTATGAGTTGGAGTGGAGGGCATACCTTGTGAGCAGAGGTCTCCTCAATTTGTGTTTCACTATTTCTCTAATCCAAATACATAATTATTGTATCTGCTGTATATTTAAAGTGACAAGTAATATGTAAAGGAGAAGGGGGCATCTTCTGTGACTGTGACTAGTTTGTTAGAATATGGAAATGAGCAATCATTTTTAGGCAGCTAATTGTACTTACTATCAATTGTTAATGTTCATTAGTGATTCCTTACCACCTTGCTATTTGGCTTTCACACTATATGTTTGAGAGAACTACTGCACATAATTTGCACAGCATTGTTTTGAGCATTGATGTTGAAAAGGCCTTATTTTCTTTAAATAAGAGAAGAAGCATGCACCCAGGGCCCCTCACCTAGCCCATAGACTGTCTTTCATACAAAGTAAGGGTATGCCCAATAAAGAAAGGTTGACTATTTGGCATTGTTGCAAGGGTTTTTCACTTATTTATTTCATTCAAAATCAGTTTGATGTTTTCATTTACCTCCTGTTAACATGTAATGTAATAAAACAATATTATTGAAGAACTTATTGTATCAAATTTATATTTAGTACACGTGTGCGGCTAAAATCTATGACTCTTGCAAGCTGAACTTGTGAACTTTCCATGTCCCAATTTCATTTGCAACCACTATGCAAAAAAAAATAAGACAAAATTCCTATCCAGCGAGGCCGTGAAAATCTTTATTTCCCTACAATCCTTCTTCACTTGATTTTGTATTATAATATTTGCTATTTCCACCACAATTATATTCCAGTAGTTACGAACTCTCAATATTTCAATATGCCGGAAATTCGAGCCAGTGATATCAGAGGAGGACGACAGGATTGCATTTGTAATTGAAGGGTAGTGGTTAAACCGGCTTTAGATAGATTGATTGATAGGATCACAGTATAGGACCAATGTTTGAGCGTTAAATTAGTCAATCGATGTACGCTAACGGTAACCGGAGAAAACTGGTCAAATAAATTGACGAATTAACCAATTTTCTGCCTTTTTGAATTGAAAATTGGCCATTCCTTGAGATCTGCACAGCGCGAAGTTTTGTTACAATTGAGTTCGAACCGACAACTCGCCCCATCATGATTTGCGGACCATGTCCAACCACCACTGGTTTGTAGCCATCGCATGACCACACGAGGATACTCTACGCTAATACTAAAGCAACTAAAAACAGTACAAGAAATCAATTTTACTGTGCCAGTGTCCCACTTTGCAGGGAAGTTATCTGTTACCTTAATGCAGCATCTAAAGGGTTTGGAAACAATTTTTTTTAAAGTTTTTTTTTTTTTTTTAACAGCTTTATTGGGTGCTCCTCTTGCAATAAATAATATAAATTAAAAGTAAGATGCGAGACCCAAAAGGGGGAGTTGCAACGGGACGAACGTTCCTTTCGAGGCACTGCCTGTTCCAATCCAAGTTAAATAATTACAAATAATGAGCACCACTTACAAAAGCATTGTCCTACGTAGCCAGTTCCATAATATCCCTTAGGGCATGCGCACTTGTAGTCTCCGTACACCAAACCGCAGGCGCAATCTGCGCGTTCATCACAATTGCCGTTGCATTTAGAACCATCCGCAATTTGTGTATCCCATACTGCTTCATAAGGATCTGCACGAAATAACAGTTAAACAAAAAAAATAATAGATAATAACAAATAAATAAAACTGAATAAAACAACCTACCCCTGCGTTTAAGCTGTTAATGAATAACCTCTCTTCTACAAGAAAAGTTGGATATTCTGGGTCTAGAATGAAATTAAAGCAGTTGACCGCCTGTGACGTCCTTTGAATGGTTGGCGTTTTAATTCAGTATAATTGGTGATTTTAATTTCAACAATAAATGTCCCTTACACGAGGAAGATGCAGATATATCGAATCTTGTGAAAACGTAGCGGGATTCAGCATATTGTTAAATTTGGCGTTATTTTGCTCTTTCGTTTCCATTCTGCGGCCTGGCTCATTACTAAAAGAGTTTGAGTTTGATTGAGGAGAGACTATACTATATAATTCTTGTCAGAGGTTAGCAAAATCACGAGAAGTGTGCCAACTTTAAAATCGTACTAACCAAAGTAGACAGCGACCAATCGTGAATATTACGTTTGTTCGAGAACCATAAGGGATTTAGTTTCTGACATGAAAATCGAATTTTGAGAAAAACTTGTTGCCTTTCGCTTCAATAAACGTAGTATATTTTCAGTGCGTCACTGAATCTTCAATATGATCGAAGTGTAATTCATCAAAGGGAAGCAAAGCTAGTTAAACGTCTGGGATTATCTATTAAAGAGCACAAAATTGATCTCTTGCAGGATCTTTTATTTTTATTTTAATGTTCTTAAATAGAAAAAAAAAAAACGAATTTCGATTCAAAAAACCTGCAAAATGAAGAAAAGTCATCGACGTAATGGCAAGGGTTATTTGTTCATTTCGGTGGAGAAAAAGACTTTCTATGTGATAGATTTTTATTTTCTTGTACACTTATGTGTCCTGTTGGGGACCAATCACGCTTCTTGTAATGATGGGCAAAAAAGTAATAACGAGGTGGATCACATGAAATATCCCAATATTGAAATGGATAGAAAATTCGAATAATTGAAATGGAAAAGAATCGTCATTGAAATTTCATTCTTCAATAATTGGTCTGGTAAAACGAGTGATAGAATGATTTGTATCGAATAACAACAACTGGTGTTACTCAGTAGCTGGTGGCTGAATTATCGACATCATTACCTTAAGGTAATTTGGAATAGACAAATCGTAAATTATCAGTTTAGGTATCTAAAAGTGCTTTTTTTTTCTCAGTCATAAAATTGCAATTTTAGAGCAACGTTTTGAATGCAAATAAAGATTATTGAACTTCGACTCTCTATACTAGGAATTGTACTAAAGGCTCGTCAAGATAAAGTTTCCGATTTTTTTTTAACTTTCAAATCAGTGATCGATAAACAGAAGAGGTGCCACTAATAACCATTTGCTGCTGATGCATTTTCTTTTTTTCAGAAACCTTTGGTTATTAAATGTGGACCAAGCATAATAAATCAGTGCCACCTTACGATGTAAGCACATAAGTGAAAACGTTTGATCAACATTTAGCTTTTTTCCGCTTACCCTGTGTTGTTAAGTTAGGAGTCAAATAATGTTAAGTGTGACCGTTTCTTGAAAGCTCTCCCTAGTAAGTTTGTTTTCTAGTTTATTCAAGTGGTTCTTTGCTAACTTCATCGTAGAAGATAGAGTTAAAGTAAAACCATATTACCTCCTCTAAGGTAGGTCGCAAGTTCGGCAAACTGGTCAAAGTCTTTCAAATGGAATGCCCGCTTGGTTGGGTCGTCAACAAGCAGCTTCAAATTGTCATAGTCTACATTGTCCCCCACAGCTATGGCGAAAATTTCCGCCCCTGCCGTTAGTAGGTCTCTAGCATAGGTAACTGGACTCGGATCACTCCGGGGTCGGTTCCAAATGCCATCGGTTATCAGGAGAATAGCAGTTCTAAACGTACCAAGTGTTCCTCTTTTTTGACCACTATCTTTTCCAATGCAGACGTCTGTGGCCAGCCCGAAAGCCGCTTTCATGTTCGTTGCAAAGCCTTCAATTCTTTGAGACATCGGATTAAACTGTTCGTTAAATGTGCACTTGTTTTTCGTTCGGTCTGGGGCGGAAATTTGTTGAATGAAACGGCTTGCTGTAGATCCAAACGGAATCACTTCAACGCGTGTTGCTTCGTATCCGACGCTAATTTCGTTTAGCAGATTCGTGATGAATTTCTTTTCCTCGTTGAACTCGGATCCACTTAAACTGCCGGAGGTATCGATAAGGAACAGGAGATCGGCCTTTCGGTTTGCGTCTTCGTTATAGCCGTAAACGCTAAAGTTGTCTCTGAGTATCTTGAGTTCTGTTTGTGATACATCGAGCCAATCCTGATTTTGCGAAAAAGCAATCTTAAAATGGGCAAAACAGAAAACCGCGAGAAAGAGAAAAACTTTCATTTTCTCTTAGCTAATGCAAAGGTGTGAATGACTTTGTACCCATGAGAAATACCAAACGAGTACTCGAGTTCTGGTATATTGTCATGATAACGATGATAATCAACGAATATGTTATGACAGCTGGGTAAATATCATGAAATCATCCAATCAGAAGCCAGTCGTGAGATTGGACGCGTGAGAAAGAGTTTATTCACCTGTGGGGTCATTTTCCGGGATTCATAATTTTTGAAGATAATTTTTCCTATTTTTTTTTTTTTCAAATAAGGTGCCGTTATCTGTCTCCATCTTACCACAGTTTTTACTTCTTTTTCAATCACGACATGACATTCTTATTCTACCTCAAGCAACACTTAATTTATCACGAGTGCTCGGTTAAATTCGCAATCACTGTCTATATATTTTCTTAAAAATATAAGTTAATCATATCTTAGCCAAATATGATTAGTATTTATACATACAAATGTGAATGACTTTCATGTTCTGAGTTCATGATATACCCGTTAAGAATAAATGAATATGAATATATATGAAGCACGTACATACGCTCTGCGGATGAAAGATCACATAGAAGAACAATTCTCGCAGAAAAAAATATCAGGGTTGAACGGGAGTTGAATCCATGAACTCTGGGATGCCACTTTTTTATTTTTATTTAATTTCATTTTTAATTCTTATTAAAATTTTTTCTCTTAGCTAACGTAAAGGGGTGAATCACTTTGTACCCATGAGCAATACCAGACGAGTACTCGAGTTCAGGTATATTGTCATGATAACGATGATAATCAACGAATATGTTATGACAGCTGGGTAAATATCATGAAATCATCCAATCAGAAACTAGTCGAGAAAACGTAAGAGATTGGACCCGTGGGAAAGAGTTTGTTCACCTGTGGGGTCATTTTCCGGGATTCATATAACTTTTGAAGAATAAATTTTTCATTTCTTAAAATAGGTGTCTTTTTCTGTCTCTATGTTACCACAGTTTTTACTTCTTAAACAATTAGATCGTGACATTCTTATTCTACCTCAAGTAACACTTAATTTAACACGAGTGCTCGCTTAAATTCGCAATCACTTTCTATATACTTTGTAAAAATATAAATTAATCATATCTTAGCCAAATATGATTAGTATTTACATACAAATGTGAATGACTGTCATGTTCTGAGTTCATAATATACCCGTTAAGAATAAATGAATATGAATATATATGAAGCTTGTACATATGCACTGCGGATGAAAGATCATCAGTAGAAGAACAATTCTCGCAGATATCTACGCAACCAGACTGTTGCAAAAAAAATAAAAATTAAAAATAAAACAGGCTTGAGCGGGATTTGAACCCATGAACTCTGTGATGCTGTTTTTTATTTTTATTCTTATTTATTTTTTACTTCTTATTTGATTCAGAGAACCACTAACCCTATACACCCCAAATAATCATATTTTTGAATAAATGTTTGAAAGAAAATTCGCCCTGAGTGGGATTTGAACCCACGTGCCCCCGCTACTAGTCGGGTGTGATAAACACTACACCACGAGGACAACCACGCTGGCAACGTAGTAATCGAAGATGTCATTAACATGGTTTGGGGATGTGGGCCTCCCGGGGAATTTTTATTTCAAGGTGACAGGGTAGTGGAAGCCTATAACTCCATTTGCAACCCATATAAGGATCAAGTTAATGATGCACGACACAAGGCCAACTTAGTAGGTTACAAGGGAGGATCCACGAAGGATACAGGCTATTTTTAATTAATAATTACTGAATATATAAGAGAACCACTAACCCTATACACCCCAAATAATCATATTTTTGAATAAATGTTTGAAAGAAAATTCGCCCTGAGTGGGATTTGAACCCACGTCCCCCCGCATATTAGTAGGGTATGATAACCACTAAACAACCACACTGGTGACGCAGTAATCGAAGGCGTGATTAACGTGGTTTGGGCATGTGGGTCTCCCGGGGAATTTTTCTTTGAAGGTGACAGGGTAATGAAAGCCTATAACTCCCTTTTATAACCCATCTAAGGATCAAGTCAATGATGCACGACACAGGGCCATTTTAGTGGGTTGCAGCGAGAATTTTGTAATTAACCAGGAAAAAACACTGTTTTTCAGGAAACATTTACTTTATTTTCACTATGTTATAAAAGAATTGGTTCATGCTTTTAGCTGTGCGTATATCGAGTTATGGATGCACTTGGGAAGTTTGGAGAGCACTCAAGAAGCTAGAGTTGCACGCCTCGAGCAACTCTTACGCTTCTCCCGTGCTCTCCAAACTTCCCAAGTGCGTCCATGCATAACTCGATATACGCACGCTAAGCATGAACCAATTCTTAAATTTTCCATGGTTAAAGTGCATATGAAATAAAAAAAAATTTGCCTTGTGTGTTTGTTTATATCCTCATTCATCGAAATATCCGGTTTTAAACTAACTAAAGCTCTTTTATAAGGTATTTTGCTCGCCTCAAAGTTCGAAATTGGCGCTTCGAAGTGTCGCCGTGCATCTTGCGTCCGGCCAAAGTGATCAGATTTTACCGGATGTGACGTAGCCAGTGGTTCAGAAAACACGGGTACTATGGCGGAGAAGAAGGCAAAGAAAGGGGGAAAGAAGTATTGCTCGGCCGGTGGCTCCGGTGAAATAAACTATGATAACATGACAGGGACACTGGACATCACAATGCATTACTTTCCGTCGGACGAGAAGTTACGTGCAAAGTGGACACGTTTTGTCACAGGGAACCCACACAAACTGTGTGACCGTTTGTATTTCGAATTTATAGAGGAAATGTATGGGAATGTCAAAAATCCTCGTATTATCGTACTAGATTGCGATAAATATTCTCATTTAACATCAAAAAAAGCGTATTTTCACCTTAAATGTTGTGTGTTGTCGTTCTTAAGGTTGACGACGGCGATTTTAGCAATTTGAAGGGTTCGGCGTTGGACGTTCACTAGAGTGTAATAGTAGGCTGATTTGAGCAACAGAACGGGAACGTCATTGAGGACGTTAGAGCGCGCGGAATAGTCTGGATGCGAGTCTATTTCGACTATATATGGGCATTTTTGATGCGCGCGCCGTTGTCAACTGACGTTCCCGTTCTGTCGCTAAATCAGCCTAGTGGTCTATCTACTATTACACTCGCGTGAACATCCAACGCCGAATCCTTCAAATCGCTAAAGTCGCCGTCTTCAACCTCAAGAACGACAACACACAACATTGAAGGACGTTCGCGCTAATTGTTTATGCGCCGCTTCAGTGCGCAAGTAACGCGCACGCCACGCAATGTCACGCGCAATTCATGGTTGACGATACACGGAGCAACACGGAGGTAAACAAGCATGTCGGCCGATGTGACAGATTTAAAAGGAGGGAAAAGGGGGAAATTCATCTCCGTTGCACAGTTTTGAAAACGAAAACTCGACGTGAAACGATTAGACGGGTTAAGGTTGCAACAAAAAGTCCAAGATAAGGCTTGATACCTGCGGGTATTTCGCTCCAAGAGATTTGTATATTTACTTGACTCTCGATATAACAAAATAATTGAAATGCAATACTTTATGTAGTCTGTTCGTCAAACGAAGTCACCTTTAAGCTTTTTTGAGTTTTGATAGTAAACGAGAAAGTTTTACCTTTATTACAAGAGAGCAATTTTATTGATCACCAATCCCGCGTACAATCAACTGCACATACCCATTCTAGGTAAATAAATAAACTTACTTCTTACATTTTCGCCTCGCTAACGGCTATAGGTGCATTTTCTTGGCATTGGGTAAACAGCTGGATAAGTTTTGAAGGTAGAAGAACAATAAAATAATATGGGAGAGAAAAACGAAAGAGGCTTTTCTTTGGAATTATACATGACACTGACATTTGCATGAAATGAAACATGACCTGTAAATTTCCTACAAAATGTGTCACAATTTAGCAATAATTAACCGCGCACAACAGAAGCTGCAAAGTTCCGCAACAAAAGCAACCGTCGTATGTCGTAACGCAATCACCGCAAACGTTTTTCAAGAAAAGCTGCAAAGAGAAACAAATTAAATGTCGAAAGAAATTCCTACAATTCATTAATAAGGTATCATTTAGATAGAAGAAAACTAGAGAAATCTAATTTCACTCCGTAATTAAACAATTAATAGAAATACCAGAATGAGAAGAAGACATGAAGGTAGCTCACCTAAGAACATAACAAGTAGAAAAGCCGGCAATACCCTTTGTAGGTAAGTAAAAAATTAGTAAAAAAAAAAATTGCAGCAATTGCTCCGTAACAATGACATAACACCGCCCTACATTTTGTGCAGAGGAAGGATTGAATCACTTCAGCAGAGAATTCCTCAAAAAACCAGCGAACAAGGTACGGCTCAGCAGGGGAGAACACGCTGTTATGAGATCATCTTATTCTGATATTTTACAGATTTAGTTTTTAGTTGGAGAGGCTGAAGCCGGTCAACGAGAGCCAAAAAAGTGTTATCTCAGTCGCTTAATTGTTCAATAAAATAGATTCAACAAAAGAAAAGCAGCAGCAACTCTGATACCCAAATTCAATTCGGACAAAGAAAGTAGTTACACGAGCCGTTGGCGCCGGTACAATTATGACACAAACACACAGTGTTGTATTTAACTTTTAAAAGCAGAGGAGTCAATGAATGGTTCACTCTAAATCTTCTTAATATGTCAGATCAGGTACTCAGCTTTGTCGGGCTTTTGACCTGAGATCCCTCTTTTATCAATAACACTGAAAATTCGTGAGCAAAGTTGAGTATGCCAGCAGTCTATTTTCAAATATCAGGTTTCAAAATTGTAACGTTTTTTTTTTCCTGGTGTCCGAGCTCAGAGGACGGTCGAACGTCGTTAACATAGGCTTTGATTTCATAAGTAAACGTAACCTAGTTTGTGCCTACCTTTCGATTGTCTTTAATCGACTTTTTTTTTGTAATTTCTTGCCCGCATCTTTCTCGCCTTCCAAGCGAGAGCAGTTCCTAACATCCACCAACTGAGCGCGGAGCGGAGGAAGGAAAAATAAACACATCATTTGCTGTTGTTGTTGTTAATGCAAATAGCTAACTTGTTTTTCCTCAACCACTAATTAACTCTATAGCAAAGTATTACATTCCTTTACATAGTCATAGTGGCTGGCAGTTATGAAATTCAACCAAGTTTAAAATTTGAATTTGTAACTCCATGGTTCCTACAGCGTGAGTGCATAAAGGAAGGCCGAATTTAGTTAAAATGAGCTTTGGCGAATAGAGTAGTTAAACGTAACATCGAAATTTTATTAGAATGTTAATATTATTAGAATGATTAAACTTTATTGAAATATTCCGAGCAAAATCGATATTTACAAGTTAAAAGTACAAAAAAAACTATTTAAATTCATGCATCATCACTAAAAATATATTTGGAAGTTAAAATACAGTCCAGCTAAAATTGCGAAAATTAAGAAAAGAAAAGATAATAATAATAATAATGATAATAATAATTTCTTTTAACTTAATCTGGGTATGCTGCAGACGTTGCTTAATTTGATTTTAGAGATTTCTCTCTCTGGTAGCTTCCGGCCCACCCAGCATGAAATCGGCCATCAGAATTGGCCCCGTTAGTGGTGAAGTGGATCCACAGATAACTGGCGGAAGTGAAGGATCCAGAGGGGACGATGTGTCCTCTCCAGCCGTTCGTTTGGACCTCGTCGCCAAATCTGTACATAAAACAAAAACATACATACATAAAATTTTATTTCCACTCGAATTTGAGAGTAGCTGGTAGCTAGAGTCTTCGAGGAGAATTAAAAAAATTACAATACATATACAAAGCCGAACAAAAAAGGAAAATAAATAAATAATTATTATTATTATTATTATTATTATTATTATTATTATTATTATTATTATTATTATTATTATTATTTTTTTTTTTTTTTTTTTTTTTTTTTTTACTATTATTATTATTTCATTCCTTTTTTATCGCATGCCATGGGTGCTGCCTGGTTCACATAGTTTGCAGTACTTGACATCCATAACCTGTTTGTATAAGTATAGTCCGCTTTACCATAACCCTATTCTTAAGACAAGAAGAGCGAATTATTTTAAAAGAGAAAGGAAACAATGTTGTTGTATAGTTGTTTTGTTTCAGAACTTTGGAGATGTTCTATAAATTTTCAAAACATTTTTATATACATGTCTTTGAGGGAGATTTGCCGAGAAAAATTTAATTTGAGGATGAAATTATATCATCATTACGTACTAAATTACCCACTATCCTCCAAAACCTAGTATGGAGCCGATATATTGAAGCGAAATCGAATTCTAGAATACCACATTAAATCGTCCCCAATTAGTGTTGCAGAACCTAATATCCTAAATCATTCATTAAATAAATCCATTTATTGCGCAGTTATAGATAAAATTTCGTTA
>NW_028145448.1:1582500-1600000 GCF_977016875.1 Pavona decussata | reverse complement strand
CGTCTTGCTCAATCCGTTTTGGGTCACTTCGTTCGATTTCGTCCCGGATACGTCACCAAAGAGAATTGACCTGGAAGGCCTGGGGGATAGCCTTTCAGGATTAAGGCAATCAGTATATCTACATTACATTACTATATAGTCTTCAGTTTGAAATTGAATTAATATCAATGGTTAGTCAAAGCTCTTTTTCAACAAGTCTTTGCTCTTCCTCTAGGTCTTACATCTAAATACAACGACTACAACAAAAACAATAACTAAGTAAATAAATAAAAATGAAATCAAGTTGCCAAAAGGCTGAGCTGATACGAGACTCTTTACCAAAGTTGAGCCGTACTAACAAACACCAGATTTATGTTGTTTTAGTCAAAGGCAACAATGAAAGTTCGGATACAGCTGGTCGGCGTCTGCTTACTTTGACAGGTAGGCTGGGTACCAGTCCACAAACCGTTGTCCTGACATGTCCGAATGGCAGACCCTTGTAATGTGTAGCCAACGTTGCACTGGAATTTTATTGTGTTTCCATATTTATAGGAAGACGAGTTCTTATTTCCATTCGTAGGAACCCCTGGATTACCACATGAACGCTCTGTGGACAACAGAAACAAACGACATCAACACTAGAATTTGAAGTTTGAGTTTACAAAAGAATGCGATCTACGCATAATTAATTAATGGATTGGCGTCAACGAACCCACAGGTGTAAAAAATTAAACAACTTCAAGATATCTTTGTCGATTGGAAGATTATCTTCACCAAGATAAATTAAATGGATCTCCATGGGATAATTAGCTCAGAAAATCTTTCTTTAAGCTGCTATGCAAGATACTTAATTTAATAAGCGAGAACTTAAAAATTTAGCACCGCACCGGACGATCACTGCACCCCATGTTCCAATCCAGACTCCATATATTCTTCGCACTTTTGTAGAATGCATGTCCCTCTGTTCCGTCGCTCTGGCATGGTTCAATGAAACTCGTAACTTGAATGTCAATCTTTCTAGTGAACAGATTATGCTCCACCTTACAGACGAAATACATCAGATAATCCCCAACTAGAAACGTAGACTTGATCTTTTTCTAGTCCTATACACAGCCGTTATTAGGGTTGTGACGCAACGCTTAGTAAGGAGAAGCGCGGCGTGACGACCCTCGTAATAGCTGTGTAGGAACTAGACCTTCTAATGATATTTTTAAAACGGTATGCATACTGTATGCAGAATTTTCCAGAAACGTTCCAGCAATGCTGAATTAAAGGCTAAATTTAAAATGCAATTGGCATTTGAGAAATGCTTCCTGACTTAATGTGCCATCCCCAAACCTTCATTAGATCCTACAGTTTTGGTATTCTCCTCGTGAAGTGTAATTTTTTTTTCCTTTCTTTTTCCCGTTAGCTTCAATTAAAATCATGTTATAATTTAAGTTGTAATATCAGTTACGGCGAGCTTACCGGGAAAATAGATATAGAGACTAGCGATGAAGCTAATTTTGGCAAATTTCAAACCCCACACAAATCATCTTTTTACCATAAAAAGGTGTCAATTTTGGCAAGTTCCCCTTGAAATAACAAAAAAAAAGTGAAAAATTGAACCGGTACGCTCGCTATATCCAACTTTTGGGTTTAATGCCCTATCGTACGATGTATACCGGAGGACACTGGTGACGGAAATGCGTCAGCAGTTGTTATTATGATGGTTTGTGTGCAGGACCGAAAATTTTTTTCAACCACGTAAAATGGGGGTGAACGGCCTACACAGGCCTCCTACTTGTTTGCCACTTCTATCTCGGTCTTTTGACCAATTTAGCTTCTATAGCACGCTTGCAGCGGGATACGGGTATGCTTTGGATCAAGAATTTGCATGATAGTCACTTATCCTAGGGTCAATGAACAAAGGTTTGATTTGACTCGTTTTAGTGCGTCCGGTGACAGTACAGCCTCTCTTGCTATCTTCGTAAGGACACCAATGATTTCAACCGTGCAGTAATCTTTATTTTACAGTTTTTGTATTGCCGGGCCCGGCTATTTGTTTTTGTGATAAGATGATGTGTTTATTATCACGACTATTTGTCTTTTAAACCTTTATTTAGCATTGTAGTTTCTTAGAAAGCTATGCAATGCGTAAAATTGAGGGCTAAAGTGTGTTAGCTACGGCTGTGTTTTTATCGTTACTTCGCTCCGCTCTATAAACCTAAGCAAACAGGTTTGGAGCCGCTCCACTGTCCATTGGCTGGACACACCTGACTGTCCTCTCCTTCTAAGAGATGATCGAGCTTGCATGTGTATGTTACAATGGACTGGTACTTAGTATCAAGTGCGATGTGGCGATAGCCAACGTAAGGATCCCCAGGGTCACCGCAGTCAACCACTGAAATATCATGAAAACGAAATTACAAATATCACACGCCAATATTACATTATAGCCGTGTGTCCGAGAGCTGATCGTCGCCAAAACTTAAGCATGAAACGGATTCGAGTTCAGCTATGTTTTTGTCTCTTCCTAGTCTCCTAGCTAGTTATTGGAATTAAGTCCGGTAAATTACATTTATCAGGCAATGATCGTTTTTTTTCTTAACCCTGTCAAGTGATGACAAGTGATGACGTTGTTATGACATCATGATTGTCAAATGACGGCCATCTTGGATCCCCCAACTTAAATTTCTCTAAAACTTCAGGAAAGTGAAGAAATTAAGCGAAAAGCAATCAGAACAAATAAAGGAAAACTAGTATGAAAAGTTTTTTTTTTTCATTTTAAATAGGGATTTTTCCATTTTCTGAAAACTGACAGCCTGTCAATAATTGGTTGCCATGGAAACATCAAAATCAATGGATAGTAACCAATGACATCAAATTGTTCGCGGAAAAAATTGTCCAAAGCCCTAAGGTTTCAGAGCTTTTGCTTAAAATATAAAAAAGTTATTTAGGTTCAGCTTTTAGCGTTTAGCGGTCAAACCAAGTAAGTGAATAAATTGGGATCCTCTGTTGGAAAGCTGCATAAAGTGAGAATTATAAGTTTGTCTTAGTAAACATAGATAAAAATCTGCAAAATGCAATTTACCTTCTTAAAATAATGTTCAAGTCCGATCTACTACGGAATTGTCTACTGTTGGAGATGCCATTTACAGTGGCGCTAATGCGTACACGCAAATGATAGAATTTTACTAATTAGCACGCAGTATTTTATTTTAAGTACTTGGTTCAATTCTGATGCTTGTTATTCCTGTTCATGACTTTAAGAAGTCGAAATGGTGAAAGCTAACAGGATCGATCAGAGTGCCATGTAACGTAGCTAAAAAATGTCCTAGCAACGTCTTACATTCGCACAAAGGATCCTGTCCTGACCATTGTCCACCTCCTCCTCCATCAGAGATGCAAGTTCTAAATGATGAACTTGATGGAAACCCATCGTCGCACGTGATACGCAGGGTGGCGTTCAGTTCATAACGGTAGCCATGGACCGCTCCATTCGTCGGGACTGGAACTGGACTGCAGAAGGCAGCTAACATCAAGACAAATGAAAAATGAAATTTGTAATTGACGATACAACCGTAGTTTCTATGTAGTAACGCATGTACCAAGAGCGCAATACATCCTCTCCTCCCGAGATGGAGTAAAGGAAATACGATATACAGACCACTAGGAGTAACCAAGAGACTATGAAGTAAGAGAGCGAATCCCTGTGCCCCATGATAATTATTTTCAATCTTTTTTTAGTTCGCGCCATGCTATTTTGAGTTTAAAATTAAATGACGTCACTCTAACTGACCAATAAGATGTCGACATTAAAATAGCAACGCAAACAAAAATAGATTGAAAAAATTTAATAGGAAGAGGGGCATGTATGGGGGATTCGCTCTCTTACCTCATAGTCTCTTGGAGTAACTTAACTTAACGGCTAAAAGGTTGACTCGTGGACCAAGTGCACACCAATGTCCAGCAGTTCGTGGTTTAAAAAATGTAGTTACTTAGAAGAGAGGACGATTACAAAAACGCAAACATGAAACAACAGACACTCGGAAACAATTCCCTATCTCACATACCTAGAAGGATTAGCAAATGAGAGACGGCCTTTGCGTAGACTTTTCATTAGCTACATCATCTTCCTGTGATACATACCTACACATCTCGGTTGTGTTCCGCTCCATGTTCCGTCGTCCTGACAAGTTCTCCTAGCATCACCCACAATCTGATAGTTTCCAGGACACGAAAAAGTTGCAGCAGTTCCGAGGACGTTCTTATCACCATCTTTTCCAGAAACGACTCGCGTGGCGTATTCTACTTGACCAATGTCGTCACAGTAAACACCTAAGAGTTTATGGACAAGAAATTTTTGGGTCAGGAACTCATTCTGTCAGTACTTCCACAAGGGCACTCGAATAAGACGCAGTTCAAATCATCAAGATCAGTTTTTGTTCTTCTTTAAACTTTTCAAGTTTTGCGACATGAATGTTAATTTTTCCCGTTAAGTTTTGGTTTGTTTACGCAAGATATCATTATTATTCGATGTATCTTATCCCTCATTTTAAATTCATCACGAATTCCTCAAAAGGGAGTTCCCAGAACGAGAAATTTTAATTAAATCCAGATGAGAGGCCGAAATTTCCGGAAAGCGAACCGGATACCTTGAATTAAACCTGAAAAAAGTTTAGTGTCTAGCCAATTAAGAGGGGCTATTTGAATTTGGAGTGGCTCGCCCGCCGTCTGGCCTAGGCACTAATTACCGCTTTGCACGAATTAGCAACGCCTTTCATTCAGACTAATAATTTTTCTTGTTTTTGTAGTGGGGTGAAACCTCGCGGCATCGACGGCCATGCAGAACCTCTGAAATGTGCTGCAATTATGAATCGCCAACGGTTTGCAGCCTAATTTGGCCAATTCATGCTTGTCTTGAAGTCTTAACCTTTTAGCTTCAAAATTCAGTATTCTTTCAGCGGATTATAAAACTGTTAAAAAGCAAAGTTCGTTACAAAGGATTGAAAAATGCCTTAATAACACGCATATGTCTTTTGTAATATTTCTTACTGGAAGAGTTCGTTCCTCATATTTATGCAAGGTTATTCGCCTGAGTCGATAGGCGCACTTACATCGAGTTTAGTCGGCCAAAACTATAAAAATAAAGAAAATAAATATAAAAAGGATTTCCAGTGGCTTCGACAGAGTGGCTCTTTGTCCACTGTTTCCAGGTCTAAAATTTTTTTTTTTTTTTTTTGGAATTTTTGGTTATTGTGGAGGGAGGAAAACCGGAGTACCCGGAGAAAAACACTCGAAGCAGGAACACGAACCAACAACACACTAAGCCTATATATGGCGTTAATCAGTCCGGGAATCAAACCTGGGCGACATTGTTGGGAGACGAGGGCTCTCACCACTGCACCATCCCTGCAATTAAGAATTAAGTTCGGCTTTTGAAAGGTTCGGCGCCTGAACTGGGCCTTATTTAACATACTTTGATACCTCACTTTAATACAATGCCTTGTGTATTAACGCCGGTCATGAAAACTTAGCTGGTTAAAAAAAATTCTTGGCAGCTATTGTTTTAATTTATAATCTTCGCGTTCTCATTACCTCATTGCAAATAGATGGAAAACACTTACGTAGACAGGAAGGTTCTCCTCCTGACCATTGCCCGTCCGCTTGGCAATATCTAGTGGTAGTATATGTTGCTTTGTAGCCATTGTTACAAGTATATGTTGCAGTACTCCCCACCAATAGCCCAGATCTTAATGCCACGTTACCATAAGATGGATTGCTTCAACTGGAACACGACAGCGCTGAAGACAATGAATAAAAAAAGGTCGATAAATATATCAATAATTAAATTTGAAACATAACAAGGGCTTTAAGATGGCAATGTTGTTGTTGTTGTTGTTGTTGTTGTTGCTGTAGTTTTCTTCATGTCGAGATGAGACAAAAAATAACTCATTTTGTAAATGAATCAATTTCAAGCACAAATGATTCAAATTATTGATTATAGAAAGTGCACCTTATTCTGTCAGTGCTAAAGTGTAAAATAAAAAGAGGAGAGATTATGTGCACGCGTTTCCTTTGTCCCAACCATTTCCCTCATAGTCACTCATGGTCAGTACGGTTGCGAATTAGAGGCGTCTGACAACTATTGAAATCAAAAGAGAACGAATTTAAAACTAAACCTATACCCACGAACGGATGGAGAAATAAAATCAGTATTTTAAATTGTGATAGGTTTTTGAAATGTTTATTTAGCTGTCAACTTTTCTAAAACCAATCATTTCTTTTAATGAGCGTTTTTCTAGTTACAACAAAGTCGACTTGACATAACGCAAATCATTAAAAAATATAATATATTTTCTTAAATATATACGTATTTTTTCAAATCCGAACGATAACGTAGCTACTTTGAATTGGGATGAGTCTTTCCTTGTCCCCGTTTTTAAACGTTCTGGTTAAACTGAAGGTGCTTCCATTAGCTTAGGACGGGCGGGAATCGATCATTATACCGCGGATTTCCACTGTCTCGTAAATTTTACGTGCGTAAAGACGTAAATTTAACTGGCTTTACGTACATAAACAAAATAAGAAGCGATGTATATGAACGGCTTGCGTAAACTAAAAAGTTAAGCGTTGTTTAACTTTTTACGGACGATCCGTTTTATTCAACGCCTTACAACACGCATGATTCCATAAACAGTTAGCTACCGGTGAATCAGTCTTTGCATTAATCACCATTGTCATTATTATCTTTATTTACTTAATTCGTTTTTAGTTCTTGGAGATTAAAGGGGCAGAATCATGGGAGATTTCATGATTTTGGGCAAAAATCACCAAATTTAAACTTTGAACACTGTGCTAATTAATTTCTCAATTGCTAATTTAAAGAAATATTAATATTGATTCTACTGAGACGAAAGGTTGAACTAAAATATAGTACATCGGATTAGTACGTTACGACAGCGAAAATTGAAAACGTCGGCCCGACGTTTTCAAATTTGAACCCAATTTTATTTTGGTCATCTGCCGGCGAAAATATCCGTGAATAGAGTCTTTGCATTTTGATAGTCTTTTAATGGAAGTTTGGTCATGATATCTTGGCTGTTATCAACCTAATAGCATCTTTTCTATTTTCAATGTGTTACTAAAAATAGCATGATGCTGTCCCTTTAAATTTCTACAGATATTTTCAACCAAACAGGTATATTCTGCGTAGGTTCTGACTTCAGTTAAAATAAAGATATTTCAAATCTTAGCGCTATCGAATGACTCGCAGCAAAATTGCGTCTCTATAACTATTTAAACGTCAAACACGTTGTTCGCTTTTCTTGCAAAGAGAAGGCTTCCATTTGAACATTTCCTTCAGTGCCTTAGAGAAATTTGAGCTAGACACGAAAAGAATTACAGGATTAATTACTGCGTTTAATGGTGGAAAAACGTAAAAAATCCAGCCCGCAAGATAAAGCATACATGGATCCTTAGAGAACATCAACGGAAAGACAAGTTTTAGTGCCAGATATACACAGAGTGGAGTCCAGCAGATGAGAAGGGCGCTCACAATCCATACGAAAACTTTCATCACAATTCGATTCTGCTGCATATTCCTCATCCTCGTGCTTTCTTGTTCTTCTTCTCCGGGTCTTGTTTGTCTTAAACGTTTCATGATCCGAGAATAGAGTATGATTATTGAAATAAGAGGCACACAGTAAAGTACTAAGAAGCCCACAGCATAGAATACCGATCGGTTCATCTTAACCCACGTAAAGCTGCAATTCGTTTCGTGACCTTCATGAATGATTTCACTAGACTTTACATAGGGTAAGCCAAACAGTAGCGGAAAAATCCAAGTGAATATCAGTAGAACAGCCCTTAGTCTTTTTGATACGTGAATAGCTTTAAAGGGAAGTACAACTGCGATGTATCTCTCCACAACAATCAATAAAAGACTTTGAATTGAAACAGCTTGCGAAACGACTCTGGTATACATCCCCAGTTTGCATAGAAAGGAAGCCATTGAACCATCGATGGTTCGTTTCCTTGCAAGGGAACTGTCTGTGGCTGCGAGTGGCCAGTTGGTCGAAGAAGACATTAAGTCAGAGACTGCCATGTTTACTATGAAGTAGTTTGTACTTGTCCTAAGAGTGGCGTCCCTTAGAAAAGAAACTGTCACGAGGCTGTTGCCTATGAACGCTGTTAAGCTAACAAGAGAAATAGCTGATGTTAGCATTGTAGAGGCGATGGAAGAACACGTTGATAGATCATCAGTACTGGAGTTGTTCATATCTCTTAGCTATTGTAGCCCCTTTTAATACGCCTTGATCATTCAATTTCCTTTTGTGAGAATGATTTCCATGGCTTAAACTTCCTGTTTTTAAGTTTTATTACCTGTCAATCAACTTTCTCAATGGTTGCTTATTAAAATGGCCAAATCGGGTTTAAAGAGTCGACATGACGTAGGCAGTGGAGTAATTCACTAAAGGGTTAGTCTTAAATTAGTTAGATGAAATTAAAAAAAGAATGCCTAAAAAAAAAAGATAAAACTACGGGGTCCATTGGCCATAGGCTCTTGCTTGTTTAAAACGATCGAAAATAATGACGCATGTGTCCTATTTTAATGATAAAAAATGTCAAGGCATGTGGTAGTAACTGACATACAGTTTTAATTGATAATCGCTTTCCTTAACATTTATACAACCTGATAATGGTAGAGAGACTAAAAATTTACCAGAATAAAAAAAAATTTCAGTTGTGGTGTAAATCGTACATTTTTTTTAGAATACATAAGTTAAGCAATTTCCGAACGTGGAAATATTCGAGTTCAAAATAAACCGCAAGACGAAAACAAAACTATGCACAGTTTACTCAGATTAATGACCTGCCCTTTTTTGGTAAACACATATCACAACTCGCTATGTCTTCTACATAAAGTAGACATCATATTTTACAAAACCTCGTGAAAATAGTTTAACTCCTCTTCAAGGAAGTGAATAATGCCCCAACTCGATCACAAAGTTTATAGCTCATAATTTGACTTGTAAAAGTGAATAATTCATTTAAAAAAATACAAAATAAATGAACCATAGGTGAATATCTGTAAAATCGTATACAGGTCTTTTCCTCATTACCTAGAATGAATTGCATGTATCTAGTACAGACATTTAGGAACATTCGTGTCGTGGACTTTGTCTACGTGATGCGTCCGATATACAAACCGGTATAGCACTGAATATGAATATATGAAAACAAATATTTGGGTTGCAGGTAGAATATTAAATAGAAGAAAGACTTTCCCAGTTATTTCCGAAACTTAAGGGCTGCATTTGCAAAAAGAAAGCCTAAAAACAAAATTCTGGCTTGAACGGGATTAAAACCAATTACCCCTGCGATGCCGGTGCAGTGTTCTATTAACTGAGCTATCAAGCCAACTTGGAGCTGGTCATATTGTGAGTTCGTCGTAATATGCCCGTGAAGGATGAATAAATGAATATGCGTATATCTGAAACATATATACTTGAACTACGGATAGAATATCAAGGTGGCCCGATACTATTTATCTGCGTAAGGGGCGACTGTTTTCAATTCAAATTTTCGACGGCTCAGCTGCATTCGATTGCCGAGATATTTTAGACGCTGAAAAAGGAATGCTGTCTTTGGCTTTTGAATTATTAAGGAGATTGAAAAGTTTAATTTAACTATTTAGCCAAACCTAAACGCGGAGCTCCAATGTTTTTCATAGCATTTATAGAAATCTGCTTAGCGTATGAACATAATAACCTTACCAGTTCCTCATCCTTTCTGCAGTATATATATATATTTAGTGCATATGCAGCAAACTGCCCATTAACAATAACAATAACAATAACAATGTAATACAGAGGGCAATTTTTTATGGAAAGCTGGTTTGTTGTAACAGAGGGAAATTTTTCTAAATTTTCCTTTCCCCGAGGACAAAATTACTTACTCCTGATTGATCGATTAGCGAAAACACTCGCTCCAGATTGGCTGAGCACGCCAGCTCTACATTTTGTTGGTTTCTTCATTTTGTGTCCAAAAACAGCGAGTTCTTTCAGGTTCTTTGGAGTTCGACTGTTTAAGCCGAGTTGTTTGTGCCACAAATACATGGAAATCAAGTGCTGCAGCTAGAAAGAAAATTCCTAAAGTTAACTTTTCGTGTCTCTTACAAGAAACAACAAAAGATTATTTGTGTCGAAGCTAAAAACTTGGATCGGATTGACATTTGTTTAAATAGCTGGGAAACTGAAATCAGTCATGGCGACCAAGTGCTTTCACCTCGCTACTTCTTCTTACAACGAATGATAACCGAGCATATGTACAGTGACCTTTTGATGGGAGAAAAGAACAGGTCAAATTCAGTGGAAGAAATTAATCCGTAAGTTCCTTCTTTAGATCCACCGTTTGCTATTTTTAATCGATCTATTTTCGCGGATTTTTAAGGGGTAGGAAGCTTCACAGCGCAGGCGAACAATTAATTGATGCCTGACATTAAGTTTTATCGTTGTTCGTTTACTCCTGAATTAAATTTATATTCTCTCTTCATTACATTTGTGAAAATTTACAAATCAGTCAATATTTCTCCTACTGAAACCTTAATAAACGTCAAGAAAAGGAGAACACGGGAAAATCACTCTTGGTTCCTTGGCACAGATCTTTAAGTGTGTTTACAACTGAATGAGAGCCGTGCGGTGCGAACGCCGAAACTGACCCGAAGCAAAATGTTCAAAAATTAGTTTCTCCACGAATATTTGTCCTATCGAAACGATTGAAGTAGATTTGTAAAGCTTGTAACACGTAAAATAAGGAAAAATTATTGATTATTGCTCGGAAATGCATTAAAATAGTAAACGGCTAGCAAGTTGCCTAAATTGGTAGAACCGGTTGCATTCAAGTATACAGAGAAAGAAAAATTTACCGTCGTTTGCTCATGTTCTTCACAAAACCTTAAATTAGGTCATTTTAATTATGTTCTTGTTTTACGGAGGACGGCAAAGGAATGTACCAAATCAAAAAATGCAGGTGCGGAGCGATTTGCTCAAATGTTGTTGCTGCCGTCGTCGTTGCTTAAAAGGGTTCCCACTCGGATAAAAATGTTTGAAAATCATAACTCAGTCAATATTGCTCCTACCATAAACAATTTTGGCCCCTTCAAAAATTTAAAGACTTTAACGCTTGGTTGTGGCCCAAAATATTAGAGCGTTTGAAAAATGTGTTTTATGCAGTCCAAGCGCATGGAAGCAGAGCGGTGCGAACAAATTGCATGTACACGCGGCTCCAAAACAAAATGTTCACAAAATAATATCTCTGCGAATATTGCCTGGTATAGAAACGTTTAAAGCATCTGTGTAAATCTTGAAACATGTAACATAGAGAAAAATTATCGATTGTTGCCTGGGAGAAAGCATTTTCGTTTACAAATGATTTGTATGATGATATTTTTTTTGTGTGTAAAAGCAAGTTAGCGGCCCGGGGAAAAAACGTTTGGAAATTTAAAACTGTGTCAATTCTGCTCCTATAGTAATAATTCTAGTCTCTAAGTAAACGTTAACAAAAGGAGAATACGGGAAAAGAGTCTTTGGTGTTTGGTAGAATTATTTCAGAGCTTTGAAACTTGTGAGTGTTTACAAACACAAGACAGCCAAGCGGTGCGAATGAAAAAACACGGCCACGAAACAACTTTTTCAAAAATTAACTTCTCCCGCGAATATTGGTAGTATCGAAAGCGATTAAAGTCTCTACGTAAAGCTATTCTATAGTTCTGAAAGTTACGATAACTAATCACGAACGGGTGAAATAGGCAAATTTGAGCCGGGCTTCTTTAAACTTGCTTTTCCGGCCGGCCTGCTCTAACTTGCTATCCGTCGCTCTCTTTCACGTTGAACTTTGCTTAATCGTCTCCGCTTTTTTGTTTTCTTTTACTCTCTCTTTCTCTTCTCTCCACGTTTGTCAACATATACAACGAAGTGTATAGATTGACTTTGTATTTTGTGCTCTTTAGCATTTCTGTTGTAAACGCATAAGTCTCGCCATGTAACTTCCCGCCAAACAAACAAGGGCGCATTAGTATTGTTGGGATTGCGTACGGACGGGCGGACTGGCGTGACGTCATAACTGTCGTGTCTTTTCCCGTGTTTTTCTTAATTATGATAATTTATTTTCGCTCAGGCTCGAGGCTTGTGTTCATGTTTGTATCTTGTGGCGTATGAATCACGCTTCTGGCTTACTTGCGCAAAACGTTTTGTTCAGAGCAATACACGCTGAAAGATGACATTAACCCTATTCGGTTTCGTTTGTGCCGAACGTTCTTGTTTTATGGAGGCGGCGTGGCCCAGTAATAAGGGCGCCGGACTTGAAATCCGGAGATCCCGGGTTCAAGTCCCGCCTCGCCCACGCTTGTAAATAGCCAGCTGGTTTGCCTCCTGCCAGTTGGGATTTTTAACATGTTATGTTCGATTTGATGATTTGTTTCCCATTATTTCTGAGTGGAATGCCTGTAAACTAGCTTTGGGTAGCTAAGTGCATTTCCACTATAAACAATTTATTATTATTATTATTATTATTATTATTATTATTATTATTATTATTATTATTATTATTATTATTATTATTATTATTATGTGTGGTGCAACATAAACAGTAGGGACTTTAAGCATCGACGACGGGAACGGCAACGGCGACGGAGAAACCGAGGAAAGACTGAGGAGAGGACGCGGTTGCCTCGCGAAATTGGAAGCAGTTTAAAGCAGGCGCAATAGGACGACAACTTCCCTCGAAGAAGATTAAATACGATCAGGCGCTTTCTATTCACCAAAAATTTTCGGTTTGAATTTTCGGAAATTTCGGTCTCGAATGGAACGGGCTTATTCTCGATCGGTTTCCACTTTTCGGGAATACTGTAAGGTTGTCCTAAATTTTCGAAAATCTTTTCCGCAAAAGATCTTGTTCCATTCGATTCCCACCCGAAATTTTCGAAAATATCGTCGAATGGAAAGCACCCGATACCAAGTCTTTGTTAAAAGAAGTCGGTAATCGATTTTAATAATGAAATAACCGATGAAGAATTTTTACAAGAACGTGTTTGTCGGAGTTGCAGTTTTCCAATGTAAACAATTCAGACCATTTGATATATATTTTAGGTCGTGATACAAATCACTGATTTAACTAGATTAACATTAATTTACTTGAAATGTTCTGCATCGACGGCTGGGATTTCAAGAAACGCTTTCGCAGTGCGAGCACGCGTGAGAATTTCGTTATCTTTACATCTAAAAATTTGAACTGAAAACTACGATATGACACAGTTACGGTGGCTTGTGGTTTGGATGCTATTTTGAGCAACATAGACTGTTTATTTTTCTCCATCTTAAATGTAAATTGAAAGTTCTGGTGTGTCTTGTTTTGAACAAGAAAAAGTAATGTTACACTGATTTTCAGTAGAGAAAAACATTGATAATTAGTGTCAGACTCGCAAGCCATTTCTAATTTTGAAGGCACCGTCACTAGCTTTCCGACTGATGAATTTATTATAGTTTCGGGAAAAAAAAGCAACAACTCAACGCGTACTTTCCCTACGGTATCCTTAAGTGCCAAACGATATTAAAAATATCATTTTTGGGGGCGGAACGGAGGTAAAATATGTGAAATGTTACTCACGCTTTCGAGCAACGCCAAACGAAGCTTTCTCACGTCGAGAACGTCTGGATATTTCCCGCCAGACATGCGCAATGTGACATTTGGGTTTTCCCTCACAATCTCACGTCGCCGTTGTCGATGCTTAAAGTCTCTAGTGACAGTCGGCCACGAAATTTTAAGCCTTGTTTGCTGGAAATTCGTTTTGCTGCCACGTGTCTGATGTCTTCCCCGAGGATAATTCGCCTCAATAACCAAACCAAAATTGTTCGCATTCATGGGTTTCCCAAAAATTTCTTAGCTGTGAGGCTTCGCTATCAAAAGCATACCTTTATTGAGATCGATACGAATTTCCGAAAATTTCAGCAATTTTCTCGAACATGATTTTCAAACAAAATGCGTATTATTGGAAAAATGAAAAGACGTTTTTCCTTCATATTACTCTGAACATATGCTGGAACCTCAAGGATTTCAGGGACCAAGTTTCAAATAAATCGACTCCACCCAACTTTCACAGCAAACGGTGATTTAAATTGTTACCAGAGTATTATGTACACACATTTAGCCATAATTACTACCAAAAAGGATTAAAGCAACAAAGGATCGCACTTACCAGAACAAAAGTAAATATGTCTTCTAACTTATGCATCAGAGTCACAGCGATCAGCAATGGTTTTGTTGACATTATACGGTGAAGGGAGAGCACGCCTTGCCGGTCACAATTATGGCAACTACGTTCTGAGCAGCCATAAAACAGTCGAGAAGTAAACTTCAGACCAAGTTTTGCCGTATTCTAACAATACGTTTTTCAGAAATAGGGCAACAAATTCGGGTCACTCGCGAACTGCTCAACCAAACAAATCACCGTCTCTATTTGGTGTTCTTTTAAGAGGACTTCTTCAAAGGTAACGTTCTGTGACGAGGAATGTATTCATTAAACAATAGCGGTGCCTTTGAAAGGAGTTTATATTGTCCAAACTTAATACGACGCCTTCATCACGGATTGTCCAGAAAATCCAAACTTAACGCCACGCCTTAAAATCCAGGCTCCGGTTGTCCAAAGAGTGGATTACTTTACCTAGTGGATAAAATGCATTAGCTGGAGTTCATTTTACCCGCTGGACTGCGCTTTTTCCACTGTTATCCGCTCTTTAAACAACCGCGCCCTGGATTGTTTCTGTCTTAAAGGATTACCTGAAACCATGCAAACGCCTATAGACAGTAATGTTAAAAAGCCTTGTCTATAAACCGTTTGCAAGGATGCGCTTCAGATTCTTCAATGCGTTTAAATTCTTTCCTCGTCAATTACTGTAGCCTAGTTACAAGTGACTCAACAGTATCCCTAGGGAGTCCTATGACATTTAGACATATATTCTGCACTCTCTGTAGATCTTCTTCGAGGTCAATGCTCAGCCCTCCCCAGACAGGCGAAGCCTAGTCTAGCACAGGTCTAATCTTCATGCATAGTGTGAATAGTTTATTAAAACATCAAGATATTTGGTGTTATAAGCGTCTCCTCAAGACTTGTTTGTTGGGTATCAACGGAAGACATTTTCAGGAGAATTTATATGTTTTTATATCTGTAACCTGATCAGGAACTCCTAAGGGTGTGGGGGGGGGGGGGGGGGGAATTATCATTACTTTAAGCCTTTACGATCTTTATGCCCCAATATCAACATGCATAAATTATTCTTCCCAATGTACTCCATATATTTCTTATGGTACTAGCTGGGAAAATTTAATTAAACATCAGTAATTTTCCCTTTCAATTGGTAATCATTTCCTTTAATCTCATAACCTGTATCGTATATGTTTGATTACACGGCTCTTGGATTACTGTTCACATGTTAAACGAAACATCACCCTACAGCTGAATGTGACTTTGAGATGACTCATTACTTTGTATTGTAATTATTGAACTACTAAGCCCGCATAAAAGTTCCAATTTTTGGAAGAGATCAATAAAGTTCAACTTGTTGTCAACTTCAACACAAGAAGGAAAGCACTATCGACGAGTTGCATAAAACTTAACGGCGGGCGTAAATGCTATCATCAGACGTTAAAATACTGAATGTGACTGGGCTGAAGGTCTGGCGTTAGCAGTTACGCCCGACGTTAAATTTTATGCAACTCACCCCATATCTCCAAACACCTAGGAGTCACTGTGTGGGTTGTCGTTTTGCATCAAAACATCATTTTGACTCTGAGTTCTTTAATATGTATACAAGATGAAATCTCTCAGCAAAATCCTGACATCTCTCCATTACATACAAACTCAGAGTTTAATAAAGAGCAGGGACGTCTTTGCACTCAGGCATATTAAGGCATGGCCAAAAGCCTAATTTGCATAAAATCAGAAAACAATCATAACATTTCGTAGATTGAACAAAGAAACGTCAAACTTGTCAGTCAGATAAAACCTGATCACCTTAACTAATTCTTGCTTTAAAGTGTGGAATATTTTGGTCACGTGACCATTAAATGATGATTAACGCCTAAAATCTTTAAAGTAAAACGGGGTATATAAAACAAACTATAATCAAACCTTTTCGGGTGTCATACTATTACACTATGATGGCTCATTATTAGTTAGCCTTGTATGGGGGTAGCCGTCATTCCTATTAGAAGGTATTAAGTCATTTCTAATGTCACGTGACCTATTTTCCTTAATTGCAGGACTGCTATTTTATGTGGACACACAAACAAGGCTAATTCATTGCAAGCCCTTGACATGTAAACGTATGACACCAAAAGAGATTTAATTCTATTTCATTTTATATACCCCATTTGGCTTAGAAGGTCTTTAACAATCAATCATCATTTACAGGTCACGTGACCAAAATGCTCATCTTTTTGAAGCAAAAATCAGTTAAGGTCCTCAAGTTTTATATAACTACCAAGTTTGACATCTTTTTGTTTAATGTACGAAATGTTATGATTGTTTTCTGATTTTTATGCAAATTAAGCTTTTGGCCATGCCTTAATATGCCTGAGCAGCTAATTATAAAGCCCCAGAGAAACAATGATGATAACTTTTTTTTTACTAGGGTTCTTGTTAGTACTCAGAAGATAACCACAAAAGCCTGTTCGCTTGATTATCATGACGCCGATTATGCAATCTTTTCATTTCATTAATCATGTATTCTGACCTACGAAGGGTGCTAATAACAAAATAGCCACAGTAAACTACCTCTCTTTAGCCACCGTTCTTTGCGCAGTCTTTTCATTTTAACTCTTGAGATTATTTCTAGCAGCTCTTATAAGTCCTAGTAAAATATCCATCGAAAACTGTTTCATTTTAACCGTTATTTTTGGTATTTTCCCCTTCATTTATTCGGTTTTCTGATCTTAAAGAGTTCCTGCAATTGTAACTATCGCAAAGTGTAATTTTAGCCACCGTGGTATCTTTTTGCTGTATTTTTCCTGCTTTGGTGATATCATTACCTCACTATTTTGTAATAACCATCGTAATGTTTGCAATCTTTTTTTTTACAATTCATCCCGTTTTCTGATCTTTAAATAGATGTCATATGTCCTAGTAAAATAACCGCTGAAAGCTACTATTTTAAGCATCGTAATTTTTGCAATCATTTTCCTTCAGTTATTTTGTTTTCTGATCTTAAAACAACAACAACAACAAAAATCCAACAATTTGTTAATGAAATCAAATAGTAATATATTGATAACAAGCTGTCTTCTACATTCAGCTGACCCACTTCACTACCGATGCGATTCATTTTGAATTGTGGTCCGAAAAAAAAAGGGTCCAGGTTTTTTTGCCAGTTTGACCAGAAAAAGGACCCAGCTCGGCATTAAACAACAACTACATCAGTGTTTACTGTTAGTATGATTATGCTGCGTTCAAGACAGCCTGGTTAAAGTCGCGTTAATACAA
>NW_028145448.1:1520000-1577500 GCF_977016875.1 Pavona decussata | reverse complement strand
CTGACTGATGATGTGACATGTTAGTTTGAACGTTAAAGACGTCGTCCAGGGTCCTGCATTTATAACTGAATAACCTCAGTGCCCAGTACTTGCTTGGTGGAGTTTGTTTCTTGTGTCCAAACTAAACAACTTGGGTTTGATTCTTGCTGTGGTTAGTCTTGTTGTTAGTCTTAGTTTGGACACAAGAAAAATAACTGATTTTTTAACATTACTATCTATAGGCGTTTGCTTGGTTTCAGGTAATCTTTCAAGACAGAAACAACCCAGGGCGAGGTTGTTCAAAGAGCGGATAACGTTTTCCAGTCGAAAAAGCGCGGTCCAGCGGATAAAATGAACTCCAGCTAATTAACAATTATTCCACGAGCGCGTATTGGATATGAGATGATAGATAGCCAACGAGGCGCGTATAATCATTCCATATCCAACGAGCGCAAGTGGAATAATTGTTTTATTAAAAACCATCAAGAAATATTGCTAGATCTTACTGATTTCGCTGTGCAAGAATAACCAGCAGACAATTTAATGGCTGCCATTTCTCGGCCATGGTATAATGGCTCATATACCATGGCCGCTAAGCCAATTAAATCCCTCGAATTGCATTATACAATGATTCAGTTTTCAATAATGCATTTTATCCCCTGGATAGCGACTCATCCTTTGGAAAGCTCTTACGGCGTCCAAACTCTGCCACGCCTTAACATCCTTGAATTTGTTGTTTCTTGGAGTAGCGGTACCTTTAAAATCGCATATGGCGTCCAAATTCTGTGTTGTTGTTTGGTGGGATTACAGGGAAACCTCAAATGCTCCTAGTACTAACGTCATTAAAAGGTAGCGGTACCTTTGGAAAACGCTTATGGCGTCCAAACTCTGCCACGCCTTAACATCCTTGGATTTGTTTTTTTTTGGTGCAGCGATACCTTTAAAAAACGCGTATGGCGTCCAAACTCTGTGTTATTTTTTTGGAGGACGATTACTGGAAACCTTAAATGCGCCTAGTAACAATGTCATTTAACAGTAGCGGTACCTTTGAAAAACGGCTCTGGCGTCAAAAAAGCCTGCCACGCCGTAACATCCTTGGATTTATTGTTCTTTGGTGAGGAATTCCTGGAAACCTCAAAAGCACGTAGTACTAACGTCATTACGTAGTGTAGGTACCTTTCTAAAGCTCTTATGGCGTCCAAACTCTGCCGCACCTTAATATCCTTGGATTTGTTTTGGGGGATTACAGGAAACCTTAAATGCGCCAGTTAAACGTCATTAAACAGTAGCGGTACCTTTGAAACACGGTGCTGCCGTCAAAAGCCTGCTACGCCTTCACATCCTTGGCTTGTTGTTGTTTGGCAGGGGATTACTCGAAACCTTAAATGCGCCATTGAAAACGTCAATAAACACTAGCAGTACCTTTGAAAGGCTCTTGTGGTGTCAAAAGCCTGCCACGCCTTAACATCCTTGGTTTGTTGTTTTTTGGCGGGGGATTACTGGAAACCTTAAATACGCCAGTAAAAACGTCAATAAACACTAGCGGTACCTTTAAAATGTTGTTCTGGTGTCAAAAGTCTGCCACGCCTTAACATCCTTGGTTTGTTGTTGTTTGGCGGGGAATTACCGGAAACCTTAAATGCGCCAGCAAAAACGTCAATAAACACTGGCGGTGCCTGCCACGCCTTAACATCCTTAGTTTGCTGTTTTTTGGTGCGGGGTTACTGGAAACCTCAAATGCGTCTAGTAGTAACGTCATTAAATAGTAGTGGTACCTTTGAAAAGCGCTTTCGGCGTCCAAACTCTGCCACAACTTAACATTCTGAATTTGTTTTTACTGATTTGAAAGGGGACTAATAACGAAATTAAACAGTAGCGATAGTGTTGAAAACATTTATGGTAACCAAACTCTGCCACGCCTTTTACTCCCAGATTTTGATGTTGTCTTTAAAAAACCAAAACGGTTATGGTATGTATCTAAACTCTGGCACGAGTTAATCGCCTGTTTTGGTTATTGTTTGAACGGGTCGGACGTATATCACCGAGCCTCACATTTACTTAAACTTCTTATAATTAAACACCTAAATAATCTGACTTGTCCTTGTTATGAAAGCTAGTAGCAGTGCTCTTCAAACTAAATAAGGTTATTGTAACCAGTCTCTGACATTCCTTAAAATGGCAGTTCCGTTTGTTTTTGTTTTAAAAGAAGCATGCCAACAGGGCGGTACATTTGAAAAGGATTTGCGATGTCCAACCTCCAGATACGTTAAATCATAGCAACCTGGTTCTTAGGTAGGTTGGTTACTGGCGTTTGCTTCACTGAAATCAGGTAATGGCGTTCACTCTCTGGTAAACTCTAATGGTCGGTTATTAAAAGACAGTTAAGACGGTGTTTAACAAAACCACGTTCTAAGCCATTTTCAATTTTGCCGACAGTCATACCTAAACATTGTTTGCTGTTGACGGTAACAAGAAGGCTTGCATCTCAGACTAGAAAACTATTTATCTACTTAAAATAAACCACTGATAAACAGATTTGGAGTCCCACTGATTGTCTTAAGCCGCGGCCTAAGTTAGACTCTGTTTAAATAGCTGGCCCTAATCGTCTAGTTTTGATGTCGTATTGGGTCATTGTACCAAACCTACATTATATCGTGATAGCTGTGGCCCTGGGACTGGTAAAAATGAACACAAATTCTGCGTTTAATAACAATACATGGTTGTTGTTTTGGAGATTGGGAGGGATTATATGAAAGCTAACATGCATCGAGTTACGATGTCAAACAGGTGTTCTGCAGTACAGATAAAAAATAGGGCTTACTTTTAAAGGGTTGAGGGTGCCACTGAACCTCTGCCACGCACATGCGATTTTGCTGTTCCTTTGGTAGGACAACATAGTAGTAGTAATCATAATAATAACAATAATAATAATAATAATAATGATAATAATAATAATAATAATAATAATAATAATAATAATAATAATAATAATAATAATAACAATAATAATAATAATAATAATAATAATAATAATAATAGTAATAATAACTTAGCTTTTTTTACCCTCGGCAGTGTTTATAGCACAAGTGCTAGTGGGGCCGAGCATTAACCTTCACAAACCAATAATTTAAATTGAAAACTGGCAGGAGGCAGACCAGCTGGCTATTTACAAGTGCGGCCCAGGAGTTGAACTCGGGGCTGCCGAGAAACAACTCCAGCTAGCGGTCAGTGCGGAACTTGAACCCGGGACCACCGGATTTCATGTCCGACGCCCTAACCACTCGACAACGCTGCCTCCCCTCCTATTAAACTTAATCTGTATTGAGCATCGAACGACTGTGTTGCCCAGTAAGTGTAATGCTGCATGTGAACAAACTATTGTGATGTTATGTTTTTTTAAGTTTGCGGTGAATAAATAGTAGATGCTTTTCTTTCAGCTAGTGACACAGGCTAAATAGGAAAAACATAATCCATGTATTAATTCCCAACAGTGATCGAACAGGCTATATTCATGATCTTCCGACTACTAGTTCGGATGCTCCACAACACTTATTTATTTACTGAGCTACAAGAGACTCGTGAACCCGGGTCAAAATACTTTGAAACACTCCTCTCCCCAACTCAATATTAATGTTGACTCAATGTTGTTTTATCGTGACCGTTGTTAGAATGAAACTTATTTTGTGGAGGAAGCGACACTGAAAAGGGGAAGGGGCATGAGATCCGTTTAAACTGTTTCAAGATTTATGGCCTGGATTGTAGCTAGGCCATTAAACTAGGCCATCGTCTGCGATTGTTTGCGATCTGTGATCAGCGATCATATGGAAATCAGCCTTTAGTCCTAAACAACCAATCATTGTCACGCATTTTATATTTGAAATCTTCATTTGTAACGATCCTTTTAAGTTTCTCACTCTTCTCTTTCGTTCAGCCCTCGAGGAAAGTTTGTATTGCAAAACGAAATATAGGGCAATTTTTTTCTAACAAATATATTTGAGTTATTGTAGCCTTTGTTGTTTATTCTATCCAGCTCGTCACCTCCGCCGTTGGGATCAGTCTGCCGTCAGTATTTTGCATTAACCTAGGTTCTTTAAAGCTGTTGTGGATGTTATTCTCATTTTGGAGTTGTTATTGTTATCGCTATTTGTCGGCATCGGTGTTGATGTTGTTTTTGTATTTTTTTGGTCATTGAATTGTTTTTCTACCCTATTGGGCTTCTTCGCGTCTATTTAAGAAAAAAGCAATCGAAAAATATTTGAAGACCGTCTCTAACCTTCTTTGCAAGCAGAGTTTGGCTTGTAGTAGGTTATAAGATGGAATCTCCTTTCACGACCGAGCCAGTTAAAGACACAGTCTCTGTTGAATTAAAAGGAAAGGAAAAACAGGGGAGCAAAGGCAGATTCCGTTACCTGACTGAAGAAATTCTCGAGACATATCACCAGATGAGCGTTGACGAAAACCTGTGGAGAAAACAGTACGAAGAAGCTGCATTCCGAGTTTACGGAACGTTGCCTTCCGGCCATGGGCAAACGCAGACCAAGAAGGCTGTGGTACGAGCCGAACGTGGCTACACAACCCTGCAGTCAGAGATGTGTAGAAGACATTATGAAGAGGCCACTTTCATTGTTTATGGAACTCAAGCATCACATAACTGCTGGGTCAATGTTTACAACGATGGCGGGAAGCACTAATTTATTGAATAAGAGTCAGAGCGGTTTTCTGTCGCCAACGGTTGGTAAAAAGACGTACAGTGACAAAAATGAAAGTGGTATTACTTTAAGTTAAATCATGTTGCTTGTTTTTTGTTGTTGTTTGTCTGTTTTTCTGTTTGTTTTCTTGATTTTGCTCCTTGTAACCTTGATGTTTCACTTTCTCTCCAGTGGTCCCTATTTTAAATGATGAGAATGTGATTTAATTCAGTATTTGTATTAATACGACGTTAACCAGGCTGTCTTGAACACAGCATAATCACACCAATAGGAAACAATGTGTTTGTTGTTTTAATGCCGAGCCGGATCCTTTTCTGGTCAAGGTGGCAAAAAAACCTGGACCATTTATTTTTTGTACAACAATTCAAAATGAATCGCATCCGTACTAAGTGAAGAGGGTCAGCTGGATATAGCAGACACCTTGTTATCAATACATTATTATAACATAGCGCGCGTGCATCCTAATTTAATTCCTATTGGCGTCTTCATGGTACATTTCTCAACATACGCACGGCCGTGCGTCCATCCGATGAAGTGTGCAAGTCAGATGGGAAAAGGATGCGCGCGCTATGTTATTAAAAAACTTTTACAGAGAGACAACTGCATAAAAAATGCATATTTATAAGAGCTTGAAGCTTAACGAAAGGTCAAGATTAAACCGATATGAGAAACCATTTTCGCCTTTTTTTTTTTTTTTGTACAGAGAATTTTGTAATTACTGGAGCAAAACCTGTTTTCCAGGAATCATTTACTTTATTTTCCCTATGTTATAAAAGAATTGGTTCATGCTTTTAGCTGTGCGTATATCGAGTTATGGATGCACTTGGAAAGTTTGGAGAGCACTCAAGAAACTATAGTTGCTCTCGGCTACGCCTCGAGCAACTCGTACGCTTCTCTCGTGCTCTCCAAACTTCCCGCGTGCATCCATAACTCGATATACGCACGCTAAGCATGAACCAATTCTTAACTAATTTATTTCAGGAACGTTATAACATAAATGGGATTGTTGTTGTTGTTTGTTTTTTTTTTTGTTTTTGTTGTTGTTGTTGTTATTGTTGTTGTTTTTGTTTTTCAAACCAACTGATCTTTCGCTTTTGTTTTATCTAACCTTTTATGATCAGAAAACAAAATAACTGAAGGAAAAATATTGCAAAAATTACGATGGCTAACACAAAATAGTGAGGCAATGATTTTACAAAACAGGATAAATACAGCAAAACGATACCAAAAAATACGGTGGTTAAAATAACACTTTGCGATAGTTACAATTGCAAAAACTCTTTAAGATCAGAAAACCTGCAGCCCAGTCACATTCAGTATTTTAAAGTCTGACGATAGCATTTACGCCCGCCGCTAAGTTTCATGCAACTCGTCCATGGTGCTTTCCTTCTTGTGTTGAAGTTGACGACAAGTTGAACTTTATTGATCTCTTCCAAAAATTGGAACTTTTATGCGGGCTTAGTAGTTAAATAATTACAATGGAAAGTAATGAGTCATCTCAAAGTCACATTTAGCTGTAGGGTGATGTTTCGTTTAACATGTGAACAGTAATCCAAGAGCCGTGTAATCAAACATATACGATACAGGTTATGAGATTAAAGGAAACGATTACCAAAGGGAACTTTACTGATGCTTAATTAAATTTTCCCAGCTAGTACCATAAGAAATATATGGAGTACATTGGGGAGAATAATTTATGCATGTTGATATTGGGGCATAAAGGTCGTAAAGGCTTAAAGTAGTGATAACTCTCCCTTCCCCCCCCCCCCCCCCCCGCACCCTTACGAGTGCCTGATCAGGTTACAGATATGAACAACATAAAAATAGGCCTTATCACGGTTTTTGACGCCATTTTGACGAGTAGGCAAACAGGCTTGAAATAACAGTGTTTGTATGGAAATCCGATGTCAAATAATTCTCATAAAACATCGCTTCTGAAAAATTCATGAATTGGAAACTCTTGGCACTAGGAACAGGATTTTAAGACAAAAATTGGAGGGATGTAGCTAGTGCCAGAAAGCGTCCAGTCGTTCTTTGAACTTTCCATACATTTCTCTCAGGCGAGGCCTATTCTAACACAGGTCTAATCTTCATGCATAGTGTGGAGAGTTTATTGAAACATCAAGATATTTGTTGTTATAAGCGTCTCCACATGACTTGTTTGTTGGGTATCAACTGAAGACATTTTCAGGAGAATAGGCCTTATCACGGTTTTCGACGCCATTTTGACGGGTAGGCAAACAGGCTTGAAATAACAGTGTTTGTATGGAAATCCGATGTCAAATAATTTTCATAAAACATCGCTTCTGAAAAATTCATGAATTGGAAACTTTTGGCACCAGGAAAAGGATTTTAAGAAAACAATTTGCCAAGAGAGCTTGCTCGCAGGCTAAGCTACACCCCTCTAATTGTTTTCTAACACAGGTCTAATCTTCATGCATCATTCATGCATAATCTTCATAAATGCATGCATTTAATACTGATACCTTTATTTATTTCACCAGGAAAAGGATTTTAAGAAAACAATTTGCCAAGAGAGCTTGCTCGCAGGCTAAGCTACACCCCTCTAATTGTTTTCTTAAAATCCTTTTCCTGGTGAAATAAATAAAGGTATCAGTATTAAATGGATGGAGAATATGGACAACATGATATTGGGGCTTACTCAGAAGTGACACTTTCAAGGTGGTGATAAAATTTAATCAGCTCAAGAATCCAGTGTGCTGCTCTCCCTTGGCCTAGTATATCCACTTACCTGATAATCTTAGCTGTGAAAGAATACTTACCACATTGTAGAGCAGTAATCAAATGTAGACTGAAGTAAAAATTGAGGGGCGCATCCAAGGGGATCGCAACATTTAAAGTCGGTTATTGAATTCCTGATTTTCCTTGTCTAGACTGGTGTAGCAAGCACTGTGGGAGCAGTAGTTTTCGTTGAAACTCGAGGCCCCCTTTCTCGTGCCCACAGGATGGTGCAGATATGTGAATCCCTAGTAAAGTTGAATCCCTAATCTTCCCGTTGATGGATAATTCTCAACACACTTCAGTTTTCACAGTATACCGTTTATCAGACACGGCCGGCGAGCGGCTATTCCGCTAAAATGGGAAAAGACCATAAAACGAGTGTGAACTAAAGCCAGTTTGGCCCAATCACAACTCCTCACGGTACAGTGCGCAGTTACGACTAGTCGCAAGTACAGACGGGTGTAGCTCGGGACATAACAGTTATTCTTACACCAAGTACTACGCGAACACGATACCGAAACAAGTAGTCAGCGGTTCACTTGAAAGCCTGGTGGCTAAGCTTTTGTCTCGAGACGCCATCTTGGATTTGTTGGAAGCACTAAAGGTCAGCCTTTCGCTGTTCATTTTAGACATGATCAGAACAGTAGTCTGGTTTGGGGTTGGTGGTTTGTTTACGGCGTGCTACGCTAATCTGGTACGTGGTTTACCCATGTGGAGAAGTAAGTGCCGTTGCATTTTTTTTGTTGTTGTTTCGAGTCCAAGTACGTGGACAGTACTGTACGTAGGACAATATTATTGTGATTCAATACTGTAGTTAACAATTAGATTATGAGCTCGAAATTTCTATCGCGTGATAGTTGATGAGGACGAAGACCGACAGGTTAATTTTTTTTATTGAATAATGATATAAATAAGTCACACCGCGCGCGGATAAATCTACTGACTACAGTACCGTGCAAATGTAAGTTGACAGTCCCTCGAAACTCGAACTTCGCGACTCGATCCAGATCAGATCAGATAGTGAGTAGCGCAGCCAATAAGGGAACAGCATTCGTGATAGAACGTAATAGATTTATATTAGTGATAGACAGAATGTAGGACAGTTTTTTTTTTTTTTTTTTTTTTTTTGCTGGTTCCCCCTTTCCATAATTTTCATTTATTCAAGAATTTAGGTAGGCAAAACTGAGAAAAAGTCGTAAAGTTAAGCTTGCATAATCTTAAATTTGCCCTTTGCAATGCAATGGACTCAAATTAGTAAAGCTAGTGCTCCTGGGGTACAGCTTCAGTGCAAGAACTGTTTTTCTGTAATTTTGATATTCAGCTAGTACCAACAGCACTTCAAAAATAGAACGAGTGGAATGTCTATTTATATGAGACTTTACTTACTAGAACTTAGTGTTTCGCTCAGTGGAAGGAGAGATTTCCACACAGCCCTTACGTTAATTATACATGCACCACTGTCATACTAACCCTCTTCCAAAAATGGCTAGCACGAAATAGAGTTGAGTCGCTTTAGTGTTCGCCAAGTTAATGTATGGGGCCGTGTAGAAATCTTGCCCAATGGAATTCAGTTTTTGTTGTACTCGTGTGGTGGCACTGCTCAAATAATGAGCCGCAGTGTACTGTACACAGATACCACTGTATAAATTATGGACTTTGCCAATTCATCAAGTGGCATTTCAAGACTAAAATAAATTATTGTAGAATTAAGCTAATGTTAAGGTTCCTTACCCTTTGCTTCTTATATTACAGTACCGTGCAAAAGTAAGTTGACAGTCCCTTGAAACTTGAACTTCACAACTCGATCCCCAAAGCTCGAGAGCTTCGAGAATCGAGGCTCGAGTCGAGTGTCAAGTCGCCCGCATTGAGTTTTGAGACAAGAAAACAAAGAACTCTTCACTTGATTAGTTTTTGATACATCTTATCTGAGGTCACAGTTCGGTTTGTTTTACAGTCACCAACGTTCATTCGATAACATGACTCTGCAGACAGCCAAATGTGTTTCCATTTTGGTTGGAGTGATGTGCGCACATGCATACTCGAGCTGGAAAGAGTTTGCTCTTTAAGTATTTTCTCAGTTCCTTGCCGATTACAACCTAAAGTATTGTGCTTTTTTAAGTAATGAAGTGTTGTTTTTTCGAAGTTTTGATTCAAAAGATTCAAGCACAATCAATCATAATTGTACGCAGCATACTGTTTTAGCGAGGGTAAAAGCGATCATGTTTCCATTCTCAGCTTGTGAAACAAATTGCACCCAATCAAATAATTCCCAAAAAGTTGCTTAATCCATGAAAGAAATCGCACAATGTGGTTAATTCTCACTTTACAGTAGTTTCTTTTGAATCTTTTGTTTCACATCACATGCCTCGGTGATAGCAAAACTGTGTTTTTCTGCAGAACCTTTGATGCATGTATTCTGGACTTCTGTTGGGCTGGTTATTGGTTATAAAGGGCACAGGTTTGAGGAAACAGCAGAGGAAAGATATACTGAGTTGATTAAGACGCACAAGAATGCACCTTGGTATCCAAAAGGTCAACTCTTAGCAGAAAGATATGCAAGAGAAAAAGCAGAAAGGGAAGGTAAGTCCACAAGTTGATTACATGGGTACATCCTACACTTTTAGACTACATGATGGTATGTACATTCACATTACATTTTACAGTACATTATCGCGTTTTTGTCATGGTAAGGGTGATTTGGCAGTGTCTTTCAAGTCTTGAATTTCAAATAATGAAATATCTTATTATCCACTCCCCAGAGGGCTTTTCAGGGATAATTTACAACACTGTGTGTGTGTGTGTGTGTGTGTGTGGGGGGGGGTTTACAATAATTATTAAACTATTGAGTTATGGATGCCCCCTCATCGTTGCTCTTGATTCTCTTGATAATTGGCTCTCATTAAAGAAGAGTAGTAATGCTCAAAAGTACACTGACAGTCTCTGTTCAATCTGGATTCTTGATTTAATCTTTAATACCTGAACCTTGTGAGAATCAAGGATTGAGGCTCAATCATTGGGAATCTAGTTAATTTCGGAGTCTTGTGAGTTGGAGGAATGATGGGCGTTAGATGTATAAGATGATGATTGACTGATTGCTCAATAAACTTATCTTTGGAGCAAAACAAATACTTGATGTATTGAACTATTCCTTCTGCATAGAAGCAATGTAAAGATTGAATGAATGAGAATTGACTGACCAAATCAGCCCATAAAAAATGGCTTTCAATATAGAATTGTTTGACTTCAACACTTGGTCATTCTGCTGGCCTTGACTTTGCTGTGCCTTAAGGACAACCAGCATTTTCATGCTCTCTCTGAGTATCTCAGCAGATCCCATGATTTCACATATTTAGCTATTGTGATGTGACTTTAGAGTTCTATAGCGGAGTTTGTTAAGTTTATCAACAAGTGACCCATATCATCTTGTGCTCTTGTCACGGCTTTCCAACGGCGTTAATTGAAACAGCTTAATAACTGTGCATGTACAAGGTATGAGCATTTACTCAGCAGTGTTTCTAGGGGAGGTACCCAGTACTCAATGGACCCAGGTTGGCCTTGCATATACATTTCTAAAAGAAAATTGAATCCAACAGGCTCATTGTTTTTGTGAAACAGTTTAGGCCCCCTTCTTTAAAAATACTGTGAAGTATTTGGTCAAGACACTGTTAGTCTCTTATGCAGCCACCGTTAATTGATTCTCCACACCAAGCTTCTCACCCAATAACAATGCCATTGTATTCTTTGTAGGAAAGTAAGGGACCTGATGCTTTTTTTGCAGTGCTGGTCAAATGTACTTACATGTATTTATTACTTGTGACAAGAAATACATGACTCGCAAAACCTCGCAAAGCTAGGGCTGGGTGGACAGTTGATTTGAAGTGATGTCTTTTGTCTTAGCTCTGTGGTTTGTTGATGTCTCCTTCTTTTTCGCTGCCCTCGCTGAGTTTCGTTGTTTTATCTCGTTCGGCGAATTTGTCTTGTCTCTTGTGTGTCCTCCTGTGGTTCATATGGATCACAGTTTAGTCGTGTTTCATGAATAGTAAACATTTTTCACTGCTTGATAAATAAAGGGACCTGAGGCTGTTTTCGCAGTGCTGGTCAAATGTACTAATGTATTATTTTATTGCTTATGACAAGAAATAAGTGATTCGCAAAACCTTGCGAAGCTAGGGCTGGGTGGATAGTTGATTTGTAGTGATGTTGCCTTTTGTCTTAACTCTGTGGTTTCTTGATGTCTCCTTCTTCTTTACTGCTCGTGCTGAGTTTCATTGTTTAATCTCCTTCGGCAAATTTGTCTTGTCTCTTGTGCGTCCTCCTGTGGTTCATTTGGATCACAGTTTGGTTGTGTTTCACCAATAGTAAACATTTTTCACTGCCTGATGAATACACACATCCAGCCCTCAATGAATAAACATGAGTTGCATCTGACGCCAGCCTTTCTTCCAACCTGTTGCTGTCTAGTAACCTTCTCTTTGTCTGACATCATTCAAACTTTGTTTGCACTGTTGCCAGGCAACAGAACGGACACCTTCATTGATATATATATATAAATATATTTTTGGCTTGAATTTACACAGCTTAGCTCCGCTGACAAATGTATTAACCTCGCTTCGTGAGAAACAAGTCACAACAACAACTGCTGGTCAGAGTACTTTAGGCTGTTTGGTGTCAAACAGTAAATGCAGATCTGTAACAATCATATTGAAAACAAGAAATTTAAGGGTTATTTTTATGATTATTTTCTTGGCTTTAAACAGTTGCAGCAAGAGTTAAAGTTGCCTTGGTTTGTTGACTCATTCTGAAAGTTTTTTTAAGTCCTTGTGGTGTAACCCACCCACCCCAGGTGGAAATCTTATTAAGATCTTAGTAAGATCTTATTAAGTTTCTTATCAAGATTCTTATTAAGAATCTTATTTAAGAATCTTACAAGAATCTTACAAGATCTTGTCACAAGATTCTTACAAGATCTTACAAGATTCTTACAAGATCTTGTAAGATCTTATAAGATTCTAACAAGATCTTAAAACATTCTTACTTAGATCTTACAAGATTTTATAAGATTCTTACCAAGATCTTACAAGATTTCATAAGATTCTTACCAAGATCTTATAAGATGTTATAAGATTCTTGCCAAGATCTTACAAGATTTCATAAGATTCTTACCAAGATCTTACAAGATTTCATAAGATTCTTACAAGACTTTATAAGATTCTTACCAAGATCTTACAAGATTTCATAAGATTCTTACCAAGATCTTACAAGATTCTTTCCAACATCTTACAAGATTTCGACAAGATCTCTTCAAATGTTTTTCTAAGATATTGTCAGAATCTTACCAATTAAAATGTAGAAAGTCTTGGGAGATCCATAACCAGGATAAATTGAAGGGCCAAGATTTGATTTTGCTTTTCAAGCAAGCTGCAAAATAGGGAAAAACCTGACGTGTATACTTAAATTTTCTTTTGGATCGCCCTGACATTTCTGGCAATGACCTACACTGGTTCATTCAAAATTAAACTAGAATCATGTGTTCCTGAGAGTTTGATCACAGCTTGCTTACAATACAAAATCTATACGTACCTAGAAACTGACTTGAGGTGGATATGCTTGTAGCACTTAGATTCAAAGTATGGGCCATTGTTAACCCATAACCAACAAGAAAAATCATGTGTGATAACCTTTTTATTGCTAAATCTTGGCTATTGTGAAATAAATTTATCACAACAATCTTCACAAGTTAACATAATGGAAACTTTCATTGACTACAATGCTATATACAGCTGTTTTACAAGGCATATATTCAAGTTCTGTTGATGCATGCTCACAAGATCAAGAGCACTATAGTTATTATTGTAATCCACAAGAGTGACAGAAACAAATCTTTACCAACAAATGTTCTCTAGACTAGGATAAAGTTCTATAATAATATGTAACTTTTTCTTCTATTTGCATCAATTAATGAAGCACTAATAATAATCTATTTGACTTAATTAATCTGGTAAACAATCCAGAGAATTATTATTTGCCAGTAATATTTTCCCAAGAAAGAAGCAACCTTAAAAACACTTGTACATATGAATAAGAGCTTGGTTTCCACTGGTACAATAATGTTCTTTAGTATTAAAAAATAAATAAATAAATAAAAAATAAACATAAAACAAAAAACCCCAATAATTCCTTTCAGTTGCATGTTAAAAGCAAGAAAACATGGAAGCTTGAAATTATCCTGTATGGCCCCTGTGGAGAAAAAAAGAAAAATAATTAAAAACAAAAGAACAAGATATCATTTTTTATGCTATTTTCCTAATTTTTTTTTGCTAATTTTCTTGCTAAAAAAGCTACCAATTAGAACAATAATTATGCTTTCCATTGGTCAAATCATCATGTACTGTTTGCCTCTGAGCAAATGCTGACAGCAGCCTTCTATTGGCGTCAAAATGTTGAAAGACTGTTTGTTAGAAGTGTCTCCCTCCCTCCTCCTCCTAAGTAAAGTACAATGGAAGCAATGATGACCTGCACGCCAATTTGCCCAAACAACATTGACCAAGAGGAAAGGGGAGCAGCGTTTCAACAACTATTGAGAGTTTATACTGTTTGCGAGCAGAGCCTTTCAACTTTTCAGCCAAAAGAATGGCACCAATATACAAGAGATACTCAGTGAAGCAACTAAAAACAATAATTATTTGTTTTACAAATGATGGGGATGGAATACTAGCTGGATTAAGCCACAACCCACTGAAGAGCAGGATTACATCATCATTGTGTGAATCGCACGAGAATGCCACTTTTCAGTTATTTTGTGAGGATTTCTCTAAGCCAATTGCCCATTTACATTTCTTTTATGCTTACAAACTCCAGAGTTTAGGCTAAACCATTTACAGTGTGCTAAATATTACTATTCCTAATGCAGGTTTGACAAGTTCATAAAAGCCTAATTTATAAGAAAAAATGATTGCATTGATCAAAAGGATTGTTACTGAGTGTTCCCTTTATAATTTATTGCTTGCTGTTTTCAACTATGATATCAAGTGCTGATCAAATACTGCCATTATGTAAGTTACAAAATTTTATTTAGTATTACTATTCCTGAGTAGAATTAGCAGAAGTCACAATTCACAACAAAATTAAATCAGTTAAAATAGATTCCAGCAGTCATAATTATAAGTGACTTTATTGGGCAGGATTTGTTGACTTGACTCTGAAGTTGCAGTCTTGAGTCTCAACCTTGACAACAAAATGGAGATAGGAGTTGAAAATCTACAGTAAAACAGAAAATTGTGCACTTTAAATCGGGTTTTTCTAAGTGATCACAGTGACCACTAAGCTGCCATTAACTTTAATTTAGACAATGTTGCAGTGAGCTTCTCTGACCCATAACAATCTTGTTAGTTCAATTCCTGATGTGAGCAAAATGAGTCATACACTCCACGAAGATCATAAACTGATCTTCACGCCAAATCAAGATCGATCACTCAAGTCTTCAGCTTATAACAACTCTGTCATGATATCAACCCAGCTACAAATTACTCCGTAAAAACGTTTGCAAAGGCTTCATAATAAAAACTAAATAGGGAATGACCACCTCAACAATCTTCGAGAAGCAGCATGCTTATGTAAATGTCTGTAATTCGCGTTAACGATCACACATTTTCAAGCAGTCTTTCACAAAATAATTGGTAACGAAACTTACCTCTTTCTAAAAAGTGTTTGTCCACAGTTTGCTGCTTGAAGCCATCATTTTTTTAGCTAACAGAGGCAAAATCCAGAGGAAATGTGTGCTGTATACTTGAATCCCGCCTAAAATCTAACATGAAACGGTCTTTTCTCCGAGCCTGCAGTGGCATATCTGCTGACCAAAATGGTGCCCAGTCTTCCCAGTCTGAATGAAATCCAAGATAGCTGCCGGTGTTGCTGTGATTCCACGTTTTTCCACGTTTTCTTGCTCATTTTAAAAGCTAGCATTGTGCATGAAAATCGTAGAAATTATGATTTAAAGCATTTTTGTTCTTTCTGGCATTAAATGGAGTTGAGATTCATTAATGCAGGTTTGTAAGTAATAATGTTTTCACAAATGAGTTTCAGTGTAGGACTGAGCATTTAGTTTTTTTCATGCAAATACAATCTGTAAACTGCAAACTGCAAGTCTTAACAGTCATATCTTTTAAGCCTTTGTTTAGAAACACACATGCCTACATAGCGTTTATCAACTTAGAACACTGAAGAAAACAGTATTAAGATGTACAAGATGTCACAACAAACAACTAAATTTCAAAGAAAGTAAAGAGATTATCACAGTCAGTGTGAGAGTCTTGCTGGCATGTTTATTCTTAGATCCTGTCAAGATTCTTGTAAGATATTATGTGATCTTAATAAAAAATTGAACCAAAGAAGAAGTTTTTGTTTTTGTTTTACAAGATCTTCATAAGAACTGTTTTCAAAAAATCTTATTCTTTATTTATGCTAAGATCTTACAAAGATAATTGTAAGGTGGTAAGATCTTAATCAGAGTGGTTGTAAGATCTTGGTACAAATTTCAATTAAGATCTTATTAAGAAAACATTAGGAAATAGGTAAGATCTTATCAAAATATGTTTAAGATCTTATTTTTAATTTATAGTAAGATCTTAACAAGATTCTTGTAAGTTAATTCTTAAGATCTTAACAAGATTGCTAATAAGATCTTGTCACAAATTTTGATAAGATCTTAATAAGAAAATATTAAGAAATGGATAAGATCTTATTAATAGCTGTTTAAGATCTTATTGATTGTTAGGTTGAGGATTTTATCAAGATTCTTACAAGTATCTTACAAGAATTTAGTAAGATCTTGTAAGATCTTATAAGATCTTAAAATGCTGAAGATTGTATAGTTTGCATTAAGATTTTATTAAGAAGTGTTGTAAGATCTTATTAAGATATGAAATCTTAACAAGATCTTATTAAGATCTTAGTGTTATTTTCATTCTTACAAGATTCTTACAAGATCTTGTAAGATCTTACAAGATCTTAATAAGATTTCCACCTGGGACCCCCTCCCTCCATGAAAATCAATGTTGTACAGTTTGCAGGAATATGACAGTTTAAACCTACCTGCATCAACACTTAAAAGTCACAATACAGTACATTGTAAGTAAGGAAGTGAGTAAATTTCCAACAGGATCACTTTGTACAGGGAAAAGCTAATTTGGCCAAGTGTTTCAACCATTATTTTTGCAAGTTGTTAGACTGATTTTGTCATTCCAGCAGCCTTGATCTTACAGTGAGAACTAGTTGCCCTGTGCATTAAGGTCCACACTGTTTTAACATTTCTGAAAAGCCTTTTCTTCTCATAATTAAAAATAGAATAAATCTAACTATTGTACTACATGTACAATGTACATTGGCCTTCTGTGACACTTTGTGATCATCAAGGGACCATAAATTAAAATAATATTAATCCAGTTGCCAACCTTACACAAAATGGGAAAATTTTCAAAACTTGCTTATGAAGACCAACAAATAAGTGACCTTCTTCTTAGTATCATCAAAACATTGTTTTGTTGATATAAACATTTCCTGTAATGTGGTTTGTTGAATATCAAGACTTGAAAGGAAAACACCCTAACCTAAATTTTGCTCTTGAACATTATCAGTGATGCCCTGAATTTCTGTTCATGAGACTGATTGACTAGATAGTACAGTACATATAACTACAGTGTACACATGGTGCTGTAGAGTTACATGTACATTGTAAGAAAATGTTATTTGTTTTTCTTATCTTTACCTAGCTGCTTTGGCAGGAATGGAAGAAGTGGCTGCTTGTGAGTATGCAACCTTCTGCCATTTAATTTCTTTTCAGCAGCATGAAAAACTACTACAATGTACATGTACATGTAGGATTAACTTTGTTTGAAGGCTTTTTCTTGGGTTATTTGTACTGTACATAAATAATTGGCAGTTTTCTTTTTCCAGTAAATATTAGCAAATAGTCGGGGCGTATTAATGACCTACAATAATTCCTCGCATGGTATAACACTTGTCAATTAAAACTCCGTTATGGGATATTTCAATTTCAGATATTTGATTGACTCACGTTGGTTCACTTCGCCTCAACTGACTACACAATTCATTTCGTTTTACCTTTCTTATATAAATTTTGTTATCCCAGTGAGATTTAACGGGGCAGTGTCATCTATTTTAGTGTCACTTTGAGTGGCCAAAAACCGTATTTGAATCGATGCAATCGTTAAAATAATGTTTCAGTTTTGTTAACAATAACCCCACTAGTGCACAGATACTACTATTAATTATGTTTGGCTGCGGATGGCTTGGATGGATATGGATTGCAACTTGAAAAAATTGGCCGATTTTTTTCAGTGCTTCTTGTAAATTAATCAGAAAAACTAACGCAGAGAGATTTCGACGTTTCGATGACATCCTGTCATCATTATCAAGAAAATTTTCTTGATAAGGATATGGAGACAATATGGAAAATAAAGATACATGTAAAGTCTGGAAAAAATGGGGGGAAAAAAGCATTTTGGGTTTTCAAAGCTGCCTATGGCAACTGGTAAATTGATGTTAGTGAAATCTTTGTAAGATAATCGAGTTTCATCTAAATTTCGTCGTAGCCAATAGTTAGTTCTTTCTGTTCTAGTGTGTGATTTGACTCATAACTTTGAGTCTGGAGTAAAAAATTATGGTTTGAAAGTATTAAGGTGTACTGGCGATTTTGCTGTATTTTCATCAAAACTGGTCAAATATTTGACAAAGAAACTGCTTTGTAACATGGAATTGCTCTTACAACACCTGGAAGAAAATGTTAAGGTTTTTCTTCAACGAAGAACAAACCATGATGAATTTTAGCGACTTCTCTAGAATACACACGATCTTGAAAAAATTGGTTGCAATCCATTTTCATCCTAGCCATCTGCAGCCAAACATAATTAATACCAGTTTCTGTGCACAAGTAGGGTTATTGTTAACAAAACTGAACCATTATTTTAACGATTCCATTGAAACAAATGTTTTTCGGCTATTCTCATTGACACTAAAAATAGGTGACACTCCCCGTTTAAACAACAGAACGGACACCTTCATTGATATATATATATAAATATATTTTTGGCTTGAATTTACACAGCTTAGCTCCGCTGACAAATGTATTAACCTCGCTTCGTGAGAAACAAGTCACAACAACAACTGCTGGTCAGAGTACTTTAGGCTGTTTGGTGTCAAACAGTAAATGCAGATCTGTAACAATCATATTGAAAACAAGAAATTTAAGGGTTATTTTTATGATTATTTTCTTGGCTTTAAACAGTTGCAGCAAGAGTTAAAGTTGCCTTGGTTTGTTGACTCATTCTGAAAGTTTTTTTAAGTCCTTGTGGTGTAACCCACCCACCCCAGGTGGAAATCTTATTAAGATCTTAGTAAGATCTTATTAAGTTTCTTATCAAGATTCTTATTAAGAATCTTATTTAAGAATCTTACAAGAATCTTACAAGATCTTGTCACAAGATTCTTACAAGATCTTACAAGATTCTTACAAGATCTTGTAAGATCTTATAAGATTCTAACAAGATCTTAAAACATTCTTACTTAGATCTTACAAGATTTTATAAGATTCTTACCAAGATCTTACAAGATTTCATAAGATTCTTACCAAGATCTTATAAGATGTTATAAGATTCTTGCCAAGATCTTACAAGATTTCATAAGATTCTTACCAAGATCTTACAAGATTTCATAAGATTCTTACAAGACTTTATAAGATTCTTACCAAGATCTTACAAGATTTCATAAGATTCTTACCAAGATCTTACAAGATTCTTTCCAACATCTTACAAGATTTCGACAAGATCTCTTCAAATGTTTTTCTAAGATATTGTCAGAATCTTACCAATTAAAATGTAGAAAGTCTTGGGAGATCCATAACCAGGATAAATTGAAGGGCCAAGATTTGATTTTGCTTTTCAAGCAAGCTGCAAAATAGGGAAAAACCTGACGTGTATACTTAAATTTTCTTTTGGATCGCCCTGACATTTCTGGCAATGACCTACACTGGTTCATTCAAAATTAAACTAGAATCATGTGTTCCTGAGAGTTTGATCACAGCTTGCTTACAATACAAAATCTATACGTACCTAGAAACTGACTTGAGGTGGATATGCTTGTAGCACTTAGATTCAAAGTATGGGCCATTGTTAACCCATAACCAACAAGAAAAATCATGTGTGATAACCTTTTTATTGCTAAATCTTGGCTATTGTGAAATAAATTTATCACAACAATCTTCACAAGTTAACATAATGGAAACTTTCATTGACTACAATGCTATATACAGCTGTTTTACAAGGCATATATTCAAGTTCTGTTGATGCATGCTCACAAGATCAAGAGCACTATAGTTATTATTGTAATCCACAAGAGTGACAGAAACAAATCTTTACCAACAAATGTTCTCTAGACTAGGATAAAGTTCTATAATAATATGTAACTTTTTCTTCTATTTGCATCAATTAATGAAGCACTAATAATAATCTATTTGACTTAATTAATCTGGTAAACAATCCAGAGAATTATTATTTGCCAGTAATATTTTCCCAAGAAAGAAGCAACCTTAAAAACACTTGTACATATGAATAAGAGCTTGGTTTCCACTGGTACAATAATGTTCTTTAGTATTAAAAAATAAATAAATAAATAAAAAATAAACATAAAACAAAAAACCCCAATAATTCCTTTCAGTTGCATGTTAAAAGCAAGAAAACATGGAAGCTTGAAATTATCCTGTATGGCCCCTGTGGAGAAAAAAAGAAAAATAATTAAAAACAAAAGAACAAGATATCATTTTTTATGCTATTTTCCTAATTTTTTTTTGCTAATTTTCTTGCTAAAAAAGCTACCAATTAGAACAATAATTATGCTTTCCATTGGTCAAATCATCATGTACTGTTTGCCTCTGAGCAAATGCTGACAGCAGCCTTCTATTGGCGTCAAAATGTTGAAAGACTGTTTGTTAGAAGTGTCTCCCTCCCTCCTCCTCCTAAGTAAAGTACAATGGAAGCAATGATGACCTGCACGCCAATTTGCCCAAACAACATTGACCAAGAGGAAAGGGGAGCAGCGTTTCAACAACTATTGAGAGTTTATACTGTTTGCGAGCAGAGCCTTTCAACTTTTCAGCCAAAAGAATGGCACCAATATACAAGAGATACTCAGTGAAGCAACTAAAAACAATAATTATTTGTTTTACAAATGATGGGGATGGAATACTAGCTGGATTAAGCCACAACCCACTGAAGAGCAGGATTACATCATCATTGTGTGAATCGCACGAGAATGCCACTTTTCAGTTATTTTGTGAGGATTTCTCTAAGCCAATTGCCCATTTACATTTCTTTTATGCTTACAAACTCCAGAGTTTAGGCTAAACCATTTACAGTGTGCTAAATATTACTATTCCTAATGCAGGTTTGACAAGTTCATAAAAGCCTAATTTATAAGAAAAAATGATTGCATTGATCAAAAGGATTGTTACTGAGTGTTCCCTTTATAATTTATTGCTTGCTGTTTTCAACTATGATATCAAGTGCTGATCAAATACTGCCATTATGTAAGTTACAAAATTTTATTTAGTATTACTATTCCTGAGTAGAATTAGCAGAAGTCACAATTCACAACAAAATTAAATCAGTTAAAATAGATTCCAGCAGTCATAATTATAAGTGACTTTATTGGGCAGGATTTGTTGACTTGACTCTGAAGTTGCAGTCTTGAGTCTCAACCTTGACAACAAAATGGAGATAGGAGTTGAAAATCTACAGTAAAACAGAAAATTGTGCACTTTAAATCGGGTTTTTCTAAGTGATCACAGTGACCACTAAGCTGCCATTAACTTTAATTTAGACAATGTTGCAGTGAGCTTCTCTGACCCATAACAATCTTGTTAGTTCAATTCCTGATGTGAGCAAAATGAGTCATACACTCCACGAAGATCATAAACTGATCTTCACGCCAAATCAAGATCGATCACTCAAGTCTTCAGCTTATAACAACTCTGTCATGATATCAACCCAGCTACAAATTACTCCGTAAAAACGTTTGCAAAGGCTTCATAATAAAAACTAAATAGGGAATGACCACCTCAACAATCTTCGAGAAGCAGCATGCTTATGTAAATGTCTGTAATTCGCGTTAACGATCACACATTTTCAAGCAGTCTTTCACAAAATAATTGGTAACGAAACTTACCTCTTTCTAAAAAGTGTTTGTCCACAGTTTGCTGCTTGAAGCCATCATTTTTTTAGCTAACAGAGGCAAAATCCAGAGGAAATGTGTGCTGTATACTTGAATCCCGCCTAAAATCTAACATGAAACGGTCTTTTCTCCGAGCCTGCAGTGGCATATCTGCTGACCAAAATGGTGCCCAGTCTTCCCAGTCTGAATGAAATCCAAGATAGCTGCCGGTGTTGCTGTGATTCCACGTTTTTCCACGTTTTCTTGCTCATTTTAAAAGCTAGCATTGTGCATGAAAATCGTAGAAATTATGATTTAAAGCATTTTTGTTCTTTCTGGCATTAAATGGAGTTGAGATTCATTAATGCAGGTTTGTAAGTAATAATGTTTTCACAAATGAGTTTCAGTGTAGGACTGAGCATTTAGTTTTTTTCATGCAAATACAATCTGTAAACTGCAAACTGCAAGTCTTAACAGTCATATCTTTTAAGCCTTTGTTTAGAAACACACATGCCTACATAGCGTTTATCAACTTAGAACACTGAAGAAAACAGTATTAAGATGTACAAGATGTCACAACAAACAACTAAATTTCAAAGAAAGTAAAGAGATTATCACAGTCAGTGTGAGAGTCTTGCTGGCATGTTTATTCTTAGATCCTGTCAAGATTCTTGTAAGATATTATGTGATCTTAATAAAAAATTGAACCAAAGAAGAAGTTTTTGTTTTTGTTTTACAAGATCTTCATAAGAACTGTTTTCAAAAAATCTTATTCTTTATTTATGCTAAGATCTTACAAAGATAATTGTAAGGTGGTAAGATCTTAATCAGAGTGGTTGTAAGATCTTGGTACAAATTTCAATTAAGATCTTATTAAGAAAACATTAGGAAATAGGTAAGATCTTATCAAAATATGTTTAAGATCTTATTTTTAATTTATAGTAAGATCTTAACAAGATTCTTGTAAGTTAATTCTTAAGATCTTAACAAGATTGCTAATAAGATCTTGTCACAAATTTTGATAAGATCTTAATAAGAAAATATTAAGAAATGGATAAGATCTTATTAATAGCTGTTTAAGATCTTATTGATTGTTAGGTTGAGGATTTTATCAAGATTCTTACAAGTATCTTACAAGAATTTAGTAAGATCTTGTAAGATCTTATAAGATCTTAAAATGCTGAAGATTGTATAGTTTGCATTAAGATTTTATTAAGAAGTGTTGTAAGATCTTATTAAGATATGAAATCTTAACAAGATCTTATTAAGATCTTAGTGTTATTTTCATTCTTACAAGATTCTTACAAGATCTTGTAAGATCTTACAAGATCTTAATAAGATTTCCACCTGGGACCCCCTCCCTCCATGAAAATCAATGTTGTACAGTTTGCAGGAATATGACAGTTTAAACCTACCTGCATCAACACTTAAAAGTCACAATACAGTACATTGTAAGTAAGGAAGTGAGTAAATTTCCAACAGGATCACTTTGTACAGGGAAAAGCTAATTTGGCCAAGTGTTTCAACCATTATTTTTGCAAGTTGTTAGACTGATTTTGTCATTCCAGCAGCCTTGATCTTACAGTGAGAACTAGTTGCCCTGTGCATTAAGGTCCACACTGTTTTAACATTTCTGAAAAGCCTTTTCTTCTCATAATTAAAAATAGAATAAATCTAACTATTGTACTACATGTACAATGTACATTGGCCTTCTGTGACACTTTGTGATCATCAAGGGACCATAAATTAAAATAATATTAATCCAGTTGCCAACCTTACACAAAATGGGAAAATTTTCAAAACTTGCTTATGAAGACCAACAAATAAGTGACCTTCTTCTTAGTATCATCAAAACATTGTTTTGTTGATATAAACATTTCCTGTAATGTGGTTTGTTGAATATCAAGACTTGAAAGGAAAACACCCTAACCTAAATTTTGCTCTTGAACATTATCAGTGATGCCCTGAATTTCTGTTCATGAGACTGATTGACTAGATAGTACAGTACATATAACTACAGTGTACACATGGTGCTGTAGAGTTACATGTACATTGTAAGAAAATGTTATTTGTTTTTCTTATCTTTACCTAGCTGCTTTGGCAGGAATGGAAGAAGTGGCTGCTTGTGAGTATGCAACCTTCTGCCATTTAATTTCTTTTCAGCAGCATGAAAAACTACTACAATGTACATGTACATGTAGGATTAACTTTGTTTGAAGGCTTTTTCTTGGGTTATTTGTACTGTACATAAATAATTGGCAGTTTTCTTTTTCCAGTAAATATTAGCAAATAGTCGGGGCGTATTAATGACCTACAATAATTCCTCGCATGGTATAACACTTGTCAATTAAAACTCCGTTATGGGATATTTCAATTTCAGATATTTGATTGACTCACGTTGGTTCACTTCGCCTCAACTGACTACACAATTCATTTCGTTTTACCTTTCTTATATAAATTTTGTTATCCCAGTGAGATTTAACGGGGCAGTGTCATCTATTTTAGTGTCACTTTGAGTGGCCAAAAACCGTATTTGAATCGATGCAATCGTTAAAATAATGTTTCAGTTTTGTTAACAATAACCCCACTAGTGCACAGATACTACTATTAATTATGTTTGGCTGCGGATGGCTTGGATGGATATGGATTGCAACTTGAAAAAATTGGCCGATTTTTTTCAGTGCTTCTTGTAAATTAATCAGAAAAACTAACGCAGAGAGATTTCGACGTTTCGATGACATCCTGTCATCATTATCAAGAAAATTTTCTTGATAAGGATATGGAGACAATATGGAAAATAAAGATACATGTAAAGTCTGGAAAAAATGGGGGGAAAAAAGCATTTTGGGTTTTCAAAGCTGCCTATGGCAACTGGTAAATTGATGTTAGTGAAATCTTTGTAAGATAATCGAGTTTCATCTAAATTTCGTCGTAGCCAATAGTTAGTTCTTTCTGTTCTAGTGTGTGATTTGACTCATAACTTTGAGTCTGGAGTAAAAAATTATGGTTTGAAAGTATTAAGGTGTACTGGCGATTTTGCTGTATTTTCATCAAAACTGGTCAAATATTTGACAAAGAAACTGCTTTGTAACATGGAATTGCTCTTACAACACCTGGAAGAAAATGTTAAGGTTTTTCTTCAACGAAGAACAAACCATGATGAATTTTAGCGACTTCTCTAGAATACACACGATCTTGAAAAAATTGGTTGCAATCCATTTTCATCCTAGCCATCTGCAGCCAAACATAATTAATACCAGTTTCTGTGCACAAGTAGGGTTATTGTTAACAAAACTGAACCATTATTTTAACGATTCCATTGAAACAAATGTTTTTCGGCTATTCTCATTGACACTAAAAATAGGTGACACTCCCCGTTTAAATTTGTATACAAAAATGTGTGCGAACCCAGTAAATAATAAAAACCTTAATTTACATAAGAAGCCAAAAAAATTAAGGATTCTGGTAGTTGTAATAACAAGATAATGGATAAAAGTACAGCAAATCCATTATACATGTGCAAGGTCAGATTTAAAGCTAGAAGCTTTTGGGCCGTAGTACATGTACATCCAAAAACATTCTTAACAAACAGAACAGAAACTTCTTAGTAAAATGACGTCATTGTGATAACGGCCGTATTGTTTAGTTTCTAACACTGTTTTTTGTTTTTGTTTTTTGTTTTTTCCCTTCCACGCAGGAGTTGAAGCTAAATCTTTGTGGAAACGTTTGTTAATATGTTGCGTGATTCTTTGCGAGTTGTCTTCAGTGTGCGAGAGGAAATGAATGTCCTTTTCATGTGCCTTGCTTGAGTCAGAAACTACATACAGTTAATCGGCAACAAGCTTGACACCTTCAAGACAGTCTCCTTTTCTCAAATTGTTGCCATGTTACTCACTACAGCCTCTTTAGAATCAAAGCTAATATGCGCTGTGTAAATAATACAGGTGGTTGGATTTAAGGTTAATAAAAATTGTAATTTCTTGAGGTTGTTGTCGGTGGTTTCATTCAGCGTCACGTATATGTGAACTATTTTAGCGATTTTTTGGATTGGATTGGATTAAGTGAAACTTTACTTGAACACTTAAAATTCATAACTACATAGCAAAATTGATAAAATCTATATCCTAAATATACTGGGTCAGTTATTAAAAGACAGTTTAGACGGTGTTTAAGAAAACCACGTTCTTAGCCATTTTCAATTTTGCCAACACTCATATCTGAATATTGTCTGCTGCTGACAGTAACAAGAAGGCTTGCATCCCAGACTAGAAAACTATTAATTTCCTTAAAATAAACCAGCTATAAACAGATTTGGAGGCCCACTGATTGTCTTAAGCCGCGACCTAAGCTAGACTGTTTAAATAACTGGCCCACTATGTCTACCTCGATTTTGAAAATAGTCCCGCTCAAGTCAATAACGGTGCTCGAAAAATCTTCGTGAATACCATTATTATAAGAATACAATCGGTCACCGAAAGAGGGTGCAAGAGTATAGCTGTTGATAGGGTCAGCTGTTCCAAATTCTCTTTGTCACTTAGACAGTTCTCCACGGCTTCGCTCCAGTCTATTTAAACGAGCTCTCTAATTTCATTACCAAATTGCACTCCACTCAGTTCAATTACCATTATTTATGATGTAAAATGCGTTTTTAAGAACCTATTTATTATTATTATTATTATTATTATTATTATTATTATTATTATTATTATTACTATTATTATTATTATTATTATTATTATTATTATTATTATGTGCAGTTAAAAAACGTACGTATATGCTAAAAGAGAACCACATAGGGCGCGCAGCGTAACGTATGAGATGTTAAGGAACTATAAAAAGAAAACTGCTGAGTTAAAAAAAAAAATAGCGATAAAATGTAAAAATCTCATAAAATATAAAAGTTCTCCAACACAAAAACTATATGGAGCTTCTACGCTATTCCCTAAAGGAAAGTCAATTGACGGCAGCTTTGAAAGTTCTCACTATGTTGAGAGAACTCGAGATGGTAGCCTTCTGCATCCTTCTCAATACGTCATAACCCCTGCTGCCAAAGAGCTTCCTCATTGTCAGGTCTACATCCCTTGACCATCCCCCAAGCACGTCAATGATGATGTTACATTGTTCAACGTCATAGCCAGGGTACCGCTTCTTAAGCTCGAATCGCAGTGGCCCGTACTTGACCGTCTTCTCCTCGGACTTCTTTTCCCGATGCTCCATCCACGGACAGGACATCTCCACAGCCCACACCTTCTTATACTTGTGGTCCACAAATCGAGCGTCCACTCTGTTAGCCTTGACGATGGTATCAGTTCAGCATAAACTGGAACATCCCAAAACGCTAATTCCTCAGATGACTCATAGACTGGTTTGGACACTGCACACGAGTGCCAGGGAGGAACTGAATCAATTAGCCTCAGATCCCTCGTCATCTCGAAAAAGAGGACTTTCAGTGCTGCGTTGTGTCTTTCTAGGTACTTAGACTGGGCCAGAGCAGAGCAACCCGCTAGCACATGCGCAAGTGTCTCAGGAGATTTCCCACACAGTCTACACGTGACGTCGCCCTGTTCTACACCTGTTTTGTGGACTGTGTACACCTTAGTGGCGTAAGCTGCTCGTACAACAACTCCATTACCCCAGCGATGGTATGGGTAGGAGCACAGGTCCAATCACGCAGCCAAGCAAAACATCCACTCTGATTTAGCTCGCTCTCCTGCCACCTAGCCTGCAAAAACCGTCCATGCCACTTCTCCTCTTTGATCTTCTCTTTCAGCTTCTCCATATCTCCGTCTCAGGATCACTCACAGACCGGCACAACGGTTGATGGTACTCCAAAGACAGGCTCGTGCCCAGTTCCTCGGCAAACTTACGCGCTTCCTCCATTATTATTATTATTATTATTATTATTATTATTATTATTATTATTATTATTATTATTATTATTATTCATTTGAGAAAAATACACACACTTTTGAATTTGAAAGACATGTTTCGGATACAACCGTATCCATCATCAGTTTCGGGATGTTACAAGTTGTGAAAATATATATACATATATACAACAAGCGGTAGAAAATTACATTAATGAACAATGGCTAATTACACGTTACATAATACTAAATGGAATACAAAAAAATGATTGAACAATGTGGCTGATTACAAGAACAGATGTGAAACAAACTAGAAATTACTGAGAGAAATGAAAAAGTAAATTAGAGTAAAAGTGTCAAATTAATATGTTTGAGCCGTTTGTTGTGTGAGGGTCGCTCCCATTCAATGTGGAGGCCCTCTTTGATCTTCAGTTGCAACGTAGTGGTGTGAATGTAAGGGGATAGATATAAGGATTGTTTTCAAATCTTGTAAGTTAAAAAACATGTTTGGAGTGAAGGATTCGGTTCCAAATGTTTTGCGTTCTCGTGTGGTGTATAAATTCGCATGTGCTGGCTGTCACGCCAGTTATGTCGGGGAAACCACTCGACATTTTGCCACACGGGTTCACGAACATTTACACTCTGACCGTAATTCTCGCATCTTCAAGCGTTTAAAGGGATCGGAGTCATGTAGGGATCTGTGTTCGGAGGCTTATTTTTCCATCCTGGACTCGGATCCCACTACGTAAGTTTCAACGTGATAAAACGAAACACAAGGTCTACGAGAGCAAATCATCAATACAAACTCTATGTCAAGCCAGCACGACTCAATTGTTATAAACATTCTCTTTTCGTTAGAACTGTCAAACTATGGAATGAATTACCGGGTGATATATTGGCAGCTGATAGCTTTCAGCATTTTAAATCTAAGCTCAAAATGTATTTAAATAATTGACTGTAAAGATCTTGATTTATGTATATTTGTTTTCTTTTTTCTTTTTTTATTGGGGGAGTTTTCGCGTAGGCCTAACCTCTAAACTCCCTTTTCTAGAAGTACTTTTTTTTATTTGTATATATAGTCTGTTCCTGAAATAAATAAAGTATGATATGTTAAGAGGTGCTACGTGATACAGCTGTAATATTTGAATGATTATTACATTTCGGGTTTCAGTGTGTGATTTCGTCCACGGACTCAAAAGTTGGAACCACTTGTTCAGCATTATAAACAATGAACGCTGGAAATGACAATCCACTGGGAAGTTTTGAAGCAAAAACTTTGCCAAAAACGAAAAAATGTATATTATCAGGATGCGGGAATGTGATTGGCTTAACGTTACGACGTCATTGGCTCTTGCCGATCACATTGTCCAGCTATCGAACGCACTTTATGATCCCACATAAATTATAAGTAATGACAATGACAGCCCGTTTTAGAATTGAGCCACCGTCAATAATATGCACGTCTGATTGTGTTAATTCATGCACAGTTGGTTTGTGCCTAAATTATAAAGCCAAGCGGAATGAAATTCAAAACTTGAATTTAGTTTGTGTGTCGGCTGTAACCAGCTGCTTGTGGGAGCGTTGCGCAGCAGAGGAATCGACGACAGAAATCAAGCGATTCATGGATTTCCTAGCTCAAATTAACCATCTTTTTAGGTAAGGAAAAAAAATGAACAAGGAGGATTTCCTCTCTGTAATATGATAAATCAGTCATGCGCCTTCAAGCTCTTGACAGGTAACACAATTAAGTGAATGATCGATGCCGCGGTTACGAAGGAAGTCATCTAGAGATCAACGAATTAAGAAGTAGTGTACAGTTATACATTCAGAAATTTTCCACATATTGAAGCTTCAGCCGTCCTACTGAAATCCTTAAAACGAAAAGTCGTTTCCGGAAGCGGAAATGGTTACGAATCAACATCTTTCAATGTTGAAGGGGTCGAAGTTTGGAGGTGGTTAGACATGCTACAAGTCGACCACGCGACTTTGGCGAGCGGAGCGAGCATCTTTATGAGCTTTTTTAGACCGCGAGTTTGGTACTCAACACATACACGAAAAACGAAATTGAGTGAGAGCCTCTAGTAGAAGCTGCCAGAAAAACGCCAAAAAATGAAAGAAAATTTGAAAGCTGCCCTCAACAAAACGACGAAATCGAGCTATACATTGAAAGTCTAAGAGGTGGTGTGAGGGATGATTCTCTCCTAGGCCTGGCTTTGTTGCGACTTTCTTTTTAAAAAGTGTTGTGTCTTTATTTAAAATTTTTAGTTGCAGCTCGCAAGTTATTTTCTGTAATAATTGCATGAGAAGTTTCTACAACAAGTGCCTTTAACAAAAAGTTACGTAATGTTTGAAGGTAGCTTAACCAGTTGTTGCCCAGTGTGCTAATGCAGTTCGATTTCGTCGTTTTGTTAAGTGCAGCTTTCAAATTTTCTTACATATTTTGGCCTTTTTCTGGCAGCTTGTACTAGAGGCTTTCAGTCAATTTCGTTCTCATTTATGTGTTAAGTGCCTTTTCAAGCAGTACGATTCAGACTATCACGGCGAAGTTTCGATTTGAAAGAGATCAATACCGACAGCTTAAACCATACCATTTTCCCTCCGGTCCAAGTAGGTTGCCGTTAAATCGAAGACTATGCCCCATTCATTTATTCGGTCGAATTAAGCAAACGAACAGTTGTTAACTACAACCCCGATTAAAATGAACTTATTCCGTTTTGTCTCACAAGCTTCCTAATTCTTCAGGTAGCCGGTTGAAAACCACGTTGTTCATAAGTTTGTTTACAACGCTCAGTTGATGGACGTAAATATTAAATAGGCGCATCGTATGGTTAAAATTATTTTCAGCTGAGAAGAAAAGCTTCTTCGTTTCCGTCACGAGAATAGACTTTTAATTTTTAAATAAGCTATAAAGCTGATTCAGATACCGGATGGAAATTAATTTGCTCCAAAGAGAAACTCTAAGTTGGCTTCACAGCGATAGTCAGCTCGGTCCGCTTCTTAAATATTTATATAAAATGATCAGAATTAATGTTATCAGGTGGGACACAGAAGTGCTTAGAATGTGCTACATTTAGAAACACCTTTAGCGTTTGCTCCATTCACGCAACTCCTTTTCAATTATTTTTCAAAATTACAGCTTATCCAAGCCAACTATTCTAGTCGTAAGTGGTCCATACCGTATGAGCGAATATTCATGACCCAGCATGATGTTTTAGGTGGCATTTAATTTGTGGCTTTAACAAGACACGCGTAACTTCAATTCTGAAGGTTAAATTAATTGATATTAGAAGAAGAAAGTTTTGCTTTTGGGATATTTACAACTGTACTCAAATTTACTCCTGACTAATTTCTCAGTTACTTTTACCGCTTTCTAAAACAGCGGTTCAGATCGGCCGGTTGTCTTTTTCGATATTAAAAACAAACGCCTTTATTTTGGAGTAATTATTTGCTGTCATGCAGCTATCAAATAATTGATTGTTTCAACTTCGGTGCGTTCCCTAGGAAACGAGGAACTAAAAGAAAATTAAAACTCGTGCTCAGCTGGGGTTGCTTAATTTAAAAACGGTGACAAAGAGTATGTTTCAAAGCTGCGCCACAATGAGCGATAAAAGTTATCCATTGGAGAAAAAGTTTTTCATTGAACAAAGCTATGTATCTTTTGGAAAACTGGCGGCTGAATTTTTTCTGCTCTCTTTATCCCCAGCGTATTTTGCAAGATCACAGCATGTTTGAAATAGATTTAAAAAAATTAAACAGTTAGTATACACAATGTAATTACGGAGGGGGAAGGGGCTGCCTTAAGCGAGCCATTTGAACTTATATGAGACTTATAGTCAAATGCCTTACCAGAAAGCATTGGTCAAAACAGTTGCTAAAGATCTGAAGATTTGTGAGAAGAACCAGAAAAAATGTTTAGGAGACCCACACACGGGCAGATGACTATTTTCAAATCCTCCCTCTAGTCCCGGATTAACCCCCCCCCCCTCCCCTCCTGCGTCCCTCCTCGTTGCCTTAGCACTGATGGGGTTGCCAAAGCCACTACACTCAGTTCTCAGCAATTAACGTTGTATTTGTCCATATGTTCTTTCTGTGATTCCTAAAGGTACTCCAGTCTAATAATGTTTACGAATTATGCTAATGGAACAAGTCGTGGATTTAATTTAAAGATAACTTAGATCGACTCAGAGCCATTGTTAACTGTTCTGTTTACAGTGTTTGCATGAAAAACTTGATGCTACCCCTCTCCCCCCTCCCCCCCCCCCCTTCCTACCCCTGGTACTAACCGTTTCCTGAGTCTCAGCAACTCTTTTTTTCCCGGTCAGCTGTTTGTCTTAAACACATTTTGGGCTGAAGTTTGGTGAGAATAGATTGTCAGGGTCTTAGACAGCGGACGATATGATAAAAAGTTCAACAAAAAGCATCTAATTGGTGTTTACCTAATCTTATGGCCAATTCTACTACACAGGCAGGTGCATGAACAATGCTATCGAGAATCCGAGTTCCGGAGAACTGTCGAGTGATTCGCCCCATCATTATAATCTTAGGCCCTTGTTATCAGCTTCTGACGCCCTCACGACGTCTAGAAAGAACTTGTGAGGAGCTCCGAGCCACCTTCGTTAGCAACGTACTGTCCACTTTGCATTAACTACACATTGGCAAGTTATCAGTGCAAGTAAAATTCACACTATACGCAGGCAAGGTTTACTGAGCCATCTCAGCTAACAGTCTTCTAACGTTTCTCAGCTACCAGTTAAACAAAAATATCATTTCACAGCTTACAGTTAAATTTTTTAGGGAAGTGTGCTGTCTAATCTTTTGTTTTCATTAGACTTATAGCTGAAGATCTGGATTCAAGACATAAACATTTTGGGAACTCTTTTCGGTAAATGAGTCCACGTATTTGCTTTTATTTGAAACTGATGCTTTCCTTCGTTCCCTCAGGCGGGGTGAGATCTCAGAGCAAATCTACAATTTCATCAATGGTGAGTTCGTTCCTCCAGAGGACGGAAAATTTGCCGAGACACTGAATCCAAGCACTGGAGAAGCCTTATGCAAGTATCCGATATCTTCAGTTTTGGATCTTGAAAAAGCAGTAGAGGCCGCCAGCTCTGCGTATCAATTTTGGTTTAAGACGTCGAAGGTGAATTTCTGACCTGACTATCAAGTCCTATTAAGGAGAGGTGGGGAAAAGAGGCAATTAAAAGCAAAAAATTCACAACCAAATTCAAATCGAACCGTGCATATCAAAGTACGTGAGGATTCAGATTGCTTTGGAATATCTAGCGGTGCGGGTAAAATATTTACAATCGGCATCAAGACCGAAAAGGACTGTTTTATTTTCTATTATGTTAGGTGCGTTTGACATGAACAAAAATTAAGCGAACGCAAATATTCAAGAAGTCCTGCCTTCGAATTCCGTTGAAACGAGATGAATTATTTGAAGTATTGAGCGGTGCTTATTTGCGTGTCGTAAAGGCAAAACCAAAGTAATTACACTGGGAAATCGCAATCAGTAGATGCGCAATGAACCAATCAGAACTCGAAGGATATTCACTTAATCGGCGCCAAGCGCGGGAAAATGCGAGCGAGCAAGTCGCGATTTTGTTTTTGCTTCTTATTGGTTGAGAAATTGGTGCGAATTCTGCCAACCAATCACAGAGAGCAGTAAAGTAAAGCCAAACCAAAGGGAAAAGAAAGGGGGGGGGGGGGATTGATTTTGCTTTACTACTACTGCTCTCTGCACGTGATTAGTTAGCAAAACTCGCACCACCAAAGTCTGAGACACAGGAGAGACAGTACAAAAAATCAACTCATATAAAACTAGCTAGAATGTTCTTTGTTGTACTGAAAAATAGATCGAAAGAGCCGAACTATTGAGCCATGTGGCTGACCTACTGGAAAAGAGGTTTGAGGGTTTTGTCCGCGCGGAAATAATGGATCAAGGTCGAGCAATCCAAGGCGCCTGTAAAGACGACAGTGATGTAGCAAGAGAAGTACACAACATTAAACAATTCGCAGCACAGGCAGTAGCTAGCATGGACTCAGCAACGAAAACGACAGGTAAAGGCTGATTTAAACGTTTGTAAAACATTAAAGGTTAATCAAACACTCTATTTTTTATAGGAAACTTTTATAACAACGTTGAAACGGAGAATGACCAAAAAACTATAAGAACGTTAACATGTTACGAAAATACCGGAATGCAAGCTGAGATTTAGTAAGAACATCTTTATTTTTGTTTAGTTGTTTTGGAAGATGAGAGTTTTCTCTGAGTATATGCAAAATATCTCAATTAAGTCCAAACAAAGCGAGTTACGGTAACAAATGGTAAACAGCTCAGCCTGCACGGAAGACTAAATAGTTGGATTAATTCAGAACGAGTCTAGCTTCTTAAGGTGTCTCATGTTTTTCTATTAGTTTTTCTATTAGTTTTCTACTTACTTTTCGTCCAATTTTGGTGGTTTACTGAAGTTTTGAGGAAGTCCAGAAATCTAAGATGGCCACCGACTGGAAATCATGTCGTAATAACTAAGCCACATGGAGTACGGGGGCGGGCACAGAAGAGGAAGAGAAGCCCGGGACGATTGCCCAATTTCCTTGTACTATGTCACTACTTAACCAAACCTACAGAAGATTAAATGAAATCAGTACGAAAAACAAAATGTCCTTATGTTTAAACAAATTCTCCTTTCATACATGTAGTAAACTGAAATAATAAGACCGCACTAATTGTGGCTTGGAATATTGCACACGGAACCATGCTTGTCAATATGTTTCTTTGCTTACTAACGTCACACTATTGAACAAGTGTACAATTTCACCAACAAAATTAACCATGGTAAGAACCAACTGGGGAAACATTGGTGAGAATGAAAAACAACCTTAAAAACCTTATGTGTGCTCTTACCCTTTCACCTCTAACCCGCCCTTGATCACGACTATTGTGAGAGAGTAGCAAATTACGACATCTATAATTTTTCGCCTTTCAGATTCAATCAGTTACACGTCACGATACCCATTGGGTGTGGTCGCAATAATCACGTCATGGGCTTCACCCCTGCACTCTATTCTGTGGCACGCAATCCCAGCACTGGTGTGCGGTAACTGTGTGGTCGTTAAGCCTTCGTGTTGGGCGCCGATTGAAGTTCATTTACTGGCAAAAACATTTAGTGATGCGGGTAATTATATGCAATTTTTTTCGACGAATATATTATATGGGGTTTCTAATCTACACAGCAAGTAGACTAAAGAGTTTCCATCTTTTACTTTCTAGGGGTACCAAGAGGTGTGGTGAATGTGGTGTATGGCAAAGGAGATGTTATCGGAAAAGCTCTGGCTTCCCATTCTACAGTGAAAGCTTTAACGTTTGTAAGCTTAATTTATTACCTCACCTCACTGTCTCTATATAGATTTAAACCCTCTTAGCTCCAAAGTAAAATATATACAGTCTTTTTCTGAGGAGATTTTAACTTTGAGTGTATGGAAGGAGTAAGGCTTGTGTGACTACACTATATTAGGGATTATTAAAAACTGGATCATTGTATAATGCAGTTCCAGGAATTTGATTGGCTAAGCGGCCATGGTATATGAACCATTATACCATGCCCGAGAATAGGGATCATTAAAATGGTCTTCTGGTTGTTCTTGCTGAGCGAAACCAGCCATAACTTACAATATTTCTTGATTATTTTTAATAAAACAATTATTCCACTTGCGCTTGTTGGATATGGGATGATTATAGCCAACTCAGTGCTACGTGCCCCGTTGGCTATCTATCATCTCATATCCAACGCGCGCTCGTGGAATAATTGTTAATTATATTTCCCTTAGGCTAATCATCCCTACAAGCTACATGTCAATGGGATCTTCAATTGCGTTTATTCATGATCAAAATAAAGCTCTGGGTAGTGTTGCTTATCGTGTAATAATATTTTTCCAAATAAATTTGGAAATGTTGTTGAGTCAAACATTCAGTTGTGCTAACTTTCAAGTCATCCAGAGCACTGCGCCCTGCACCAATTAAATATGATTTTTCTCTCCCAGCCCAAAACCACGATCTCAGGTTTGGCCGAGTAAATATAGCCTAAGATATGATACGGTGATTATCATCGAGAGGAGCTTAACTGTTCCATTTTATCCTCTGAATAAGGTTGGAAGTGAGAAGACCGCTTCCTCCATCATGAGGGCGAGTCAGCTGCTCTTAACAAGGAAGTTTTTGTTTAACTTGGCAAACTGTCATCCAATGATCATCTTCAACGACGCAAATTTAGACGAAGTTCTTCCGGCTGCAATCAGAGGAAGGTATCCAAAGTTTAGTTAAGCCCATTAACATGTTTGTCTTTATCCAATCCTTTTAGGAGAATTTCAGATAACAAATTTAAGGGTACTTCCTGGATTCGATAGGGTGAAAAAGTGAAAAAACATTTTTTTCGACCAAATAGAATTTGGGGATCTTATCTAACATTTACTGAAAAAAAAATTGAAAAATATTTAAAAACGCTCGAAATATTTAGGAAAACGTATTTCCATATAAAAGTAAATAAATTAAAAAGGTGTCATAATCTTCTTAGTGCGAGACGCCCCAGAGGAATTTTCGCGGCAAAACGCTTCATCCGGGAGCTCTTATTTCAGAAATAAGCATATTTTGTTTACATCTCGCCTGCAGAACATTTCTCACTTCGAATTTTATATTCTTCGCGCTTTCCACATGGAAAAGTCATCAAAAAACGAAAAGAGCCTGTGGATAAAATCCCGGAAGAAGCCAGGGCCTAAGAAAAAGGGAAAGATAGGTTTCAGCGAAGATCGAAAACGTGATCTTGCAGAGAGCAACAAAGGCTCTTGGTTCGATCAAGAAACTCTAGTCGAAGTTGAAGGTTCTGTCGAAGGTGACCACGAAGAACTGGAGCAGCGGCCTTCAAATTTATCCACTGTTATTGGATCAAGTACACAGAGGTCGATTGCCGTGCAAAAGTCCTGCAGGGTAACTTTGCAAGCGTCCTGTGAAAATATCAAATATCATATTCTGCATCCTCTGGGCCGATTTCTTTCTTCTGCAGCGAGATAAAACCAAATAACGTTTCACTGCGCGTTTGCAATGAAACATTGGCGTAAAATTAGCAAGAATTAGACCGATGAAATAGAGCTCACCAGAAGCGCATGAGCCCACGTGTAATACTGGACTGGAGATAGCGCGTTCTGCGTGGCCCTTTCTCTCGCTTTTTGCTCCGCTCCACGCTATCTTGAAGATTTCTCGCGAAGAAATCACCATCGTACCTAAATAACAGTAAAAATGCGATTTTCTTTCATTATACATTTCCTTTGATACGAAACGAATAATCGCCTTAGCTTGAAACGTAAATTACATTACACGCAATCAAAACAAATAACCTACCCAATAGATTTCATCTCTGATATCAGTGCACTCCTCAAACTCTCTGCTGACGCGCTTTCGGTTTCGTTTAAGCCTTGGTTTTTCCCCGTTTTCCTGGTTGATTTTTACGTTTTCCTTTCGCCACTTTCCCCATCTCGCTCGATCACAACAGCGGAGTCTAAAACGTGTCTGCAACGCGATGCTTTTTCCGCGAAATTCTGTGCTATTGTTGTTGACGCCATGGGGTCCTGTTGCTCGATTGGCTCGCCACGTAATGAGGTGTCATAATCTCCTGTGGAGGCTTGTTTTTCTTGCAAACCTTTACTCGCACTTGAATTTTGGCAGAGTATGTCGACTTTGAACGAATTAATAGGGTATGTAGTTTTGACGGATTGTCGTGAAATTTGGCCAGAAGATTCGAGGAATAAAGACAAACAAAATGGTGTCAGGGAATTTTGATTTTCAAAATATTTTTCCCGTGGCGACTGTTTACGCAACACGCCTCAAATATTTTTTGCCACTCAAACTTTAAACGTGGATATCTAAATAACCAATCAGAATTTCGAAAAAGCCTGACACCTTTTTGTTGATTGATGCCTTGTGAATAACACTGTGCAGCGATTTTGTTCTTTGCGCGGCGTTCGATAACCGATTAATTCAATGGAACGACCATCGGTCGATTCAAGGTTCTACTGGCTCCTGGCACTTAAAAAAGGAAAAGATCGCTAAATTATATTTTTTATAGGAAACTACATTTATTAAGCTTTATAATGATATATCGGTTTGTTAGAGGTTTTTTAAAACTTGCGCGCGTACGAATTTTTTTCCAAAGGACACCCGCGAACCCAGGAAGTATCCTTAATTGTGTTTTTAATTGATGATGGAGTTTCAACGCAACCTAAAAACAGCTAAAAAACAAAAGCAATACATATGAACAGAACGATCATTCTTTCATTTCGGAGCTAGATTGGAACTTCTTACTTATCAGATTGCCACGAGCCTCCCACGCAGACGTTCTTAAGGGTTCGTCAGTGGCAGGAACGCTTGAGGAACCCCGGCATGGGAGGCTAGATCGTCACACGATTCTTTTTCTCCTCCTCCTGCTCCACGCGAGTCCCCATTCAGCTGTTTGATGATTATCTTGCGCGCCTTATTGTTCTGCAGGGGACGTTTGAAACCTAAACTACCTAACCGTTTTGTATGCTGCTTGTTCTTAGTTTTCTTCACAATGAGGGACAAAACGTCCATTCCATCAATCGCATTTTTGTTCAAGCTTCCATCCTGGAGACATTTACGGAGAGATTTATCAGAGTGGTGCAGAGATTAAAGATTGGTAGTCCTCATGAGAGCAGCATACAGGTGTGATAAGAATTCCATTCTTTGACTTTAGCACAACAAGGGAAAAGGGATTGAAATGTTTCTATTTTTAGTGTATTTGATACGAACTTTTCTATTTGATGTTGTTCTTATATAAAAATCGAAAATCTCTCGAAAATCTCTCTGATCGCCTTGAAAGCCGTTCAACGCCGCGCAATGCGTACACTATTTCCAGAACAGTAGTTTTCCAACGCTCTCTCAGTCGCTAGTTGCCCTCGTCTCGACTCCAGGCGAGAGAACCTAAGAGAGACGATTTTCGGAAAGATCTGGCGGCCACCGTCGTGTTTACACCACCTCATCCCTTCTAGCAGAGCGGATGAAACTACGCGAGCGTTGCGCAATTTGAACGCGCTCACACTACCAAAATTTATCCCATACCAAAGAGAATACAGCCAATCAGAAAGCTGTAAAACCGTTGCATATTCTGCGGTATGTAACGGGTAGTATTCCACGAAAAAATCCCGGCGTTCCTTCGCGGCCAACAAATTTTCCCCGCCGAAAGATCGATTGAAGAGCCAACGACAGGTCAAAATTATCATTCAGAAAAAATTACTGTCAACAACTAAAACATGGAAGAAGAATACCTATCTCCGGCGGAAGAATTACTGTCAATCTCAATACAGGTCACTCCTCGGGGAACCAGTTGAAGCGTTTGCGGCCAATTATTGATAGTAGTGACAGTAGCCAGGAAACAGAGTAAACGCTTTTTGAATAAGACGTTCATATTAGTTTGTCAATAAGTTTTTCCTGAATACTTCTTACCTTTTGCTGAAAGGCTTTTATACATTTAATGAGCAGTGCCTTTTTTATATTTTTTTTAATTTTTTTTTATCAAAATTATGTACTTTCAAGAAACGTTGCCAGTCTGTTGAATATTTTTGCACTAATTGTATTTGCTGTTAAAGCATTAAAGAGTGACGTTTTGTGTTAATTCAATGACTATGTAGAATTAATCGTTTAAAGAACATTTTCTTGCCAGTCATAGCGTTATTTAGAAATTATAACCACTAGATTTATATTTAGAGTTTTATTATATATAATGATGCCTCATACTGCCACCAACATTTTGTTGCATGAGATCCCTGTTATTAAATCTGTTCAATATTTGTACATCACTATCTAAAGTTGTTACTCGAGCACAAACCAAGGAACCATTTTCCAGAATCATTTTACAACTGAAAGTGACCAACAAGCACTGCCATAATGAAATACTTTCCAGTAGCTCAGATTTCTCTAACTGTGATCAATGAACAATGTAATCATAGTTTATAGACACTCATTGTGAGCATATTTAATTGTAAATATAGTGTTTACCCCTTTAGTCTTATTTATGTATATATTTATAGTTCTTTCTCTTTAACCATATGTATTTTTGGTCACTTAATTTTTGTTACACAATTTTAATTTGAGGGCCACTAGTTATTCAGTTGAAGTGCTGTCCCGTGTCACCTTCTTTAAATAACATTGATTGAAATAAATTTGTTTGAATGACACATAAGTATCTGAGCCACATTCTAAAAGTTAGAACTAAACGAAGTGAATCAAGGTTTCTCTCAATTTTCACACAAGTGTAAAGCGATCTTAAAATGTATCGCAAAGAATTATCAGCCATGGGGAACAAGGAAGGCACAGTGCTGAGAGCACCGTCGCCTACCACCAATGTGGCCCAGGTTCGATTCCCGGACTCGGCATCATATGTGGGTTGAGTTTGTTGTTGGTCCTCGTCCATGCTCTGACAATAAGTGCAATTGGTACCCTGCGCTGTTAGCAATGAATATATTAGTGCTCTTCGCTTAAATAAAGTTATTTTTAACCATGCTATTAAAATGGCTTGTGTCTTTCGTGCAACCCACTCATCTTCGAGATGGAGTATAAAGTTAGTACGCTGCCTCTGTCCTTTTACCTTCTTTTAGGGTCCTTCTAATAATACAGAACAATAGTGGTAGTCCTTTGGGAAATCTCATGTAAGAGTGTTGCGGTTTTTCATCGTCCATTCGAAGTTCCTTATTGTAGAATTGTAAGTCGAACAGCAGCATGCTCTGAGTTCGGTCATTCGACAATAATTTGACTTTTAACTTTCTAATTGAAGCAATTTGATTTTTGATAATGAAAGATTTTACATGTTTTCTAATCAATCTTCGATGAAGGGAGTTTTTTTTGTTTTTTAATCAACAAACATTTTCGTAATGGTAATATGGAAGTATAATGGTTTTATGATTTTTTTTTTCTCTTGTAGGTTGGTCCTTTAATAAGCAAGGAGCACCGTCAAAAGATTATCGCTTTTATTCAAGGCGCATTGAATGACGGTGCAGAGATTTTGTGCGGCGGCAAAATTCCAAAACTGGACAGCAAATTGGACAAAGGATACTTTTTGGAGCCTACGGTACTTGGAGGTCAGCTCTACTTACTTTTGTAGCGATGCTATTTGCATAGGTAATCACATGATTTCGATGCAATTTGGAATGAATGAGCAAGAGCTCGTAAATTTTTCATAGGCTTATTGCAAGAGCGGGGCGAGTGCAACTTGATGTGGCTTTGAAAATTTACAAGTGCACATTTATTGCTAATTACACTAGAAAAGCCATGTGATTACTTATTGATAATATGCGTGCAAAATATTAATTTCACCTTTTTGCACTCAATTTCAATAAAGGCTGGTTTCCATATGATCGCGGATCGCAGATCGCAGATCGCAGATCGCAATAAGGTCTGCGATCTGTGATCATATGGAAACCAGCCTTTAGATAGCACATGGTTCTATCTTCTGCGATCGTCTGCGATCACGATCGCAGGATTGCAGACGATCGCAGACCTTATTGCGATCTGCGATCTGCGATCCGCGATCATATGGAAACCAGCCTTAAGGGTTGAACCGATTACCAATTGTTTTTGATTTATTGAAATGCTAAATTCCAATACGAATGCCGAAATTTTTACATGCGTACTATTAACTGAATTTAACAACCTGTTAGTGAACAGCAGGTTGAATTGTTTTCAGATTCAAAGAAAAAAACCTTTATGCAAAAAACTAAATTATACTTTCTGTCAGAAATTTCCCAAATAAACCAGAGACAGACAAGCGTTTCGCTCTGGTGATTGCCGTAAATCACTAGTTGTGTCCTCTTAATTCACGCGGAGATTTTCCCTAGCGGCTCTAACCACCAAGGCGAAAGACCGAATTCGTCGATATTTCGCATGTATGTCGGATATCCGTCAGCGATTCCGCAGAAATCTCCAGCAATCGCAGGGAGTGGCCGCCCAGCGATTGAATCCCAAAAATGCTATAGGGAGTCTCACCAATGTGCCCCAGGTTCGATACTCGGACTTGGCGTTACATGTGGGTTGAGTTTGTTTTTGGTTCTCGTCCTTGCTCCAAGAGGATTTTCTCCGGGTACTCTGGTTTTCCCCTCACCTCAAAAACCAACACTTCTAAACTGTTCAATTCGACCCTGAAAGTGTCCCCAATTGTTGCTCTTCAATAAATACATTGACACTTAAATAAAGTGATTTGTTTATTTACTATCATTCACGATCAATTTCGTCACGAGTCGCAGTATAAAATTCATTAGGCTGTCCCTGACATTGGATGGGACTTGAGATACGAAATTTTGAGTATGACTACTCGTGCACTAATTTCAAATCTACTGGGGCCTGCTTGAGATTATCAGGTACACAAACCTCATTCCTTACGCCTTCTTCCTCAATGGTCAAGAAACTGAACAACTCAGGGAATATATTAGGTTTTAAATTCGAAAACTTTGCATCTGGCACGGAATCACAGAGTTGTACTATTGAAAAGGCCATCGATTCTTATCTATATTCACATTTCTCGCAGTGTAATTAAAGATCCGGGACACTCAACAGCACAGAAACATGAACTTCGCAACTTTACAACACTACATACGAAGTTTTGAATCCTTATGTAAAAGTTGATTGACAGACAGACTGACTGTTCGCCTGCACCTAATCGATCTATGCTGAAACCTCTGCCGTTTAAATTTTCTTTTCAAATAAAGATAAAAGAAGGAATAGTCCTCAGCAATTTCTAACTTTATTCAGACCTTTGACCGTCCTTTGCTCAACAACACGACCTCAAAGCTAAGTCCTGAAAATAATGGCCAGAATTATAATTAAACAATCCATAAAATAAGGTAATTTAGTGCATGTGTCGGGGAGAAAAATGGCAAAATAAAGATCGTCTCCAGTTTTTCTGCAATGAAACTGTGCTTTGTTATCAACGTGTTGATTGATAAAACAATTATCCTGCTCAATCTTGCGGAATATCCCCTGATTATAGCAAACTCGCCCTACGGCATCGTCTCGGCTTAGTATCAGGCGATACTCCGCGCGATTTTTCAATATAATTGTTAGTTGACAAGGCAATTTGGCCCGCCACCGGAAATATATTCAAGAGTTTAAGTTTTGAGCATTAGCCCATCGTCAGGGTGGATTCGCTCTGACGAAGGGCTAACGCTCGAAACGTCAGCTCAAGAATCTCTTGACGAAGGCGAAATTGTCATATCAATTCTCGGTTGATAACACTGCACGAAAAATTGGATTTGCTCATTTTTTGGTTCGTATCAAAGATGAGGTCAAATATAATAACATTTTTGACAACACATTTGATGCGCATCAAAAATACGTCAAATATGTGACGCCTTTGCATATACCTTTGACTCGAATCAAAAGTGAGTTTAAATGTATTTTAAACAACTTTGACCCTACCTTTGACGCGCATCAAATTGAAATCAAACAGGTGATGTCAAATGTAGTACAACTTTGACTCCGCCTATGACGCGCATCAAAGGTGGATCAAATATGTGATATCTTTACAAATATCTTTAATCCGAATCAAATTTGACTCCACCTTTGACGCGCGTGAATCAAATGAGGCCTTTTTCACCTATGATTCGAATCAAAGGTGGCCTTTGACATTCTTTGACCACATATTTGATGTTGCGCAAAGGCGTTTTTCGTGCAGTGTAAACCCAAGCATTCGTTTCTACTTTCCCGTGCACTCACGCAGCACCACCGTTTCCTTAGAAAGTAACCCCTGATTACCAATAAAACTTGTTTTTACTCTACCTTTAATATCCTAACATTTTCATCATCACCAGGTTTCCAGAGCTCGAATATCAACACAATAAACACGTTGGAGGTTCAAGGCCCAGTGGTAAATAACAGTAAAGTTTAACATTTTGTTACAAAAATTGCCCTTATTTCCCAGAACATTCCAGGCATTTTAGGACATTATATGGAACATTGCTTGACAGTTTAGAATGCCGAGTCATGGTCTACGTTAAAATAGCACACGCTGATGTAATATTACTGAAAATAGATTTTAGAAGGTTCTAGAAAGGCCTTGTTGCACGACTACAGCAGTTTGAGAGAGTTTTCAGAGAAGTGTAAACGGTGTGTGTGTCGAGGGGTAATCAACGGGCTGTGTGCCGGACCTAGTTAAAGGTACTGTGTGCTGATTCAAGTGTAAAGGCTGTGTGTCAGAGCAGTGTGTTGATTCAAGTGTAAAGGCTGTGTACCAGAGCTGCCAGGGACTTCTCGATCGGCGAATAAATCTGCTTGTACGTTGCTATTGCCGACAATCCTGCGTTCAGTCTTCAAACAACCCGCTCCTTCAACGAATCAGTCTAGTAACGCATTTGAGCTCCATGAAATCTCCCTCGATTGACAAAAATTGAGAACATTGTAATTCAAACCTCACTTTTCTTGTTTATCAAGCAATGCTGACTCTTGCTAGCTGAATATTTCTGTGTCAACTCAAATTTAAAAGCCAAGGAAATTTTGTCGGTAATGAAATGAATGAGTGAACCTTACTTACGTGTCTGAGTATTTAGCTTGCTAGCTAATTGTGGACACTAAAAGAACATTCAAAACAAAATAAAATAAAAAATAACAATTGTCTTAAATCTAGATTTATACATAATTATGTTATTAGATGGAAGAAAGATCCTCGCAGTTAGTATGCAACTTAAACAGTTGCAAAAAGAACGGCGAGGGTAAAAGACGGAAAGAGTTTGCGGAATGGTATGTGGAATGGCGTGCGGAAAGGCATAATTATGCGAAATACGATTTACGCGGGAAATAAATTAACTGAAGAGCGCGTCATGTTTTAGGTGTATAAGTTAGAGTGAATTATCAATAAAGTTGTTTTGGATGTGATCTCTAAACCGGCGTACCTGAAACTCTAAACCTACCTTAGACTACCAGTTTCCTAAGTACACAGTTTTTGTAGTTGTCTTTTTTTTTGTTGTTGTTTTTTTTTTTGACGTAATATTTCTTTAAACCCTCTCTCCAGGTCAGAATAATACCATTTCGAACAACAAAAGAGGTCATAGAAGCGGCTAATGGAACAATGTACGGACTGTCTGCGTCAGTCTGGTGCAAGGACGTCAGTCTAGCTCATAACATCGCAGATCAACTAAATGTTGGGTATGCCTAATAATTAAAATTTGGCGCGGTGATAATGATGGTAATTTTGATATCAATAACCATAGGGATGATTATTGATATTCGGCTAAGAAGGCGAAGATCACCTAACAACCTCTACTAACGCGAATGACTTGCTATTTGTTAAAAACCAAGGGCGAAATTTTATAATTATGGTGATAGTCAATTGCTCCAACCATTCCTTGCTGACTTTCCTTGCCCTCTTTTTTCAGCTCTGTATGGATTAACAGCTGGCTACCAAATGATCCCAGCATGCCTCACGAGGGCTGGAAAAACAGCGGATTGGGACGATCTGGAGGCGGATACTCAATGGACTTCTACACAAAAATTAAAACTGTCAGCATAAAAGTTTAAGCTGCCTTGTGCAGTTGCGGCTGTAGGAAAGGAGCTCTCCCCCCTCCAACACCACCCCCCCTCCCTCATTTTTAGACCAAAACCAAGGAACGTATATAGTTTTTTTCACCTGACGTGACGTCACGGTGGCCATGTTGGTGTCCCAAAACAAAGAAAATGTGGCCATGTTGGTGTCCCAAACTAAACCTCTGGGAATTGAACTCTATTTTTATGCAAAGACTTTCTTTTGTTTCAGTAAACCAATATGGCCGGTAGTCACGTGAATCACAGGTGGCCCAAGCTAAAGCTGTGAGTGGTGATCATCTTGCGTAATAGCGGTCACGGCGCAAATATAAGAGTTTGTATGGGAATATTTACGATCGGGTTTAGGAGGTACAAATATTCAGAATATTGGAAAGTTCTTAATAAAAATGACATACCTTGCTTCTAAGGTGTATTGCCTATTGTCTGTTTGTTTTATTTGAGCTGATTTGAGGCCATTTTAGCGAGTTATCACTTCCTAGGTTTCCCACTCACTAAGAGAAAGACTTTCTCGTGACCTGTATTACGCAAGATGATAACCACTCACAGCTTGAGCTTGGGCTGCCTGTGCGTGAATGAAAACGCTCTAAGGGCCAAGACAGCCATATATTTCGTTTAGCGAAGAGGAGAGGATCCCTGCATCCCTAGAAATGACTTATTGTAAAAGTTTTATTGTAAATAAGCAGGGTTTTGATTTTATTTAATTAATATTTTTGCTTTTGAAAGGGCCAAAAGTGCCGCTTGTTTTGTTTGGAGACTGGAGGAGAAGGAATTAATAAGTAGCCTGCAATGCAGCCTGGCTTTCAGCCCTCTTGGTCGTTAAGTAGTATTTTTGGTATTGAAGCTACCATTTTGTATTAGTTAAATGGGCCCAGTGGCGATTGCTGTGTCGGGCGGCATCGCATTAGTATGTACATGTGAAATTCAAAGTGAATTGGACTTCAAGTTTATACAACCGTTATCACAAGCCTCATCATCAACATAAAGAACACAGGAAAAAAAAGTGCAAAGTACAACACTATGTTTAGATTAAAGACTTTTTTTATTTCGTTTTGAGAGACCTAAATATTACTTTGGAAAGGCTAATTAGATAACCAACGCAGCTTTTTTAAAACCGATAGTCCACTGTGCAAGCAGAGGATCAACCTCGTCCCCAGAGTCCTCTCGACATTCAAAATGGCGGAACAGAGAAGACCCTGTGGAGAATATATCTGATTTTGTCACATGAGACACTAGAAGTTCGGCTTCGTTACTCTTTTTCCGGGATCAGATATGATAAGAAGCCTTATTGTGGGAGCACGGATGGCGCAGTGGTGAGAGCCCTTGCCTCCCACCAATGTGGCCCGGGTTCGATTCCCGGTGTCGGTGTCATTTGTGGGTTGAGTTTGTTGTTAGTTCTCGTCCCTGCTCCGAGGGTTTTTCTCCGGGGACCCCGGTTTTCCTCCCTCCACAAAAACCAACATTTCCAAATTCCAATTCGACCTGGAAACAGTGGAGAGAAGAGCCATTCCGTGGATTCCACTGAAATTCCTATTTATTTATTTTTTATTTATTTTTATTTGATCCAGGGAAAAGTTTACAGATGACGAAAAGCACGTGCTTCACGTAACAAAATACTCCACGAGTCGTTGAGTATTTTGCAGCGTGTTGCAGGGTCTTCTCTTCTCCGTACCGCCATTTTGAATTTCACGAAGAGCCTGGGGACAAGTTTTGCAGACTGGCGGAACGGGAGATGGCGTAAATCCGGTGTTGGTCAGCCCTGCACTGCGTAGGTTAGGTCCGAGGGGGTGATTGACCTATATTTATTATCAGTACTTCCTACTTACAGGTTATCTACCGTCACTGCGATCAAATATTGTTTGAATCTAAAGTGTCGTTAGCTGTCGCTCATGGACGACAGAAAAGATTGTATCAATAAATGCATCTTGAAGCGTTATGGAACATTTCAAAGTTGATGAATTCAAAGGTTATGTGAAAATGTCATCGTCACCTGAACTATTAGCATATTTGTGACAAGTTGCCCAATATCCGGATCCTGCGATCGCGATAACTCTCATTGTGGTCATAATAAAAGAGGTAGGGAACAATGGATACCTCATCACGTTAAAAATTCATAGCAATTAACGCACAGATCAGAATAGACAGTATCAGAATCGACATTTAAGAAATGAAGGAACATTTTTCTCACGTACTCTCAATCACTTGGAAACGTGTGTCTTATTAATATGCACAGACACGATTGATGTTCTGAAAATTGAAAATTTGCTGTCTAATAAATGTCCAACACCACATGTCACAACCAATGCCATTTGCTCAAAGATAAACTGTGAAAATATTATACAAGTTAAATTGTCATAGTTGGCTTAAACAGCTGGATTCTGGGTTCTGTTCTTATCCTAATTATTATATTTATGAGGGAAAATGTCCTCACAGCCAGTTGAGCTTGTAAAGAAAAGTTACCATTTGAACGGGCCTCCTGTATCTTCGACATTGGGATTTCACTACATATCTCGGACGAATTGATCTTTCAACTCATCTGGAAAAAATTGGAGTTCCTCATATTCTCCTGCAAGGAGGATGAATTAGCGTTTGAAAACAGCCGAAATGAGAGGCAGTTATGTCCCCACGCAGATGATGAATAAGTAAAAGTAAGTAAATTAAAAGATGTTATGTGTTTGTGTGAACTGTGAGTAAAAGATTTGTGGCCGGAAGATCCTCGAGGTGATTTTTGCAACTTCGATAATTTATCATTTGCACCAAAAAAAAAAAAAAAACAGCGGGCCTTTTTTTTTCTTTGATTTTTAGATATTTTTCATGTTTCCATTTTAACGCTTAAAATTATGCTTTTAATTATAATTGCCTGTCCATAATCCTTTACATACTGTCAAGTCAAATTTGCTCAGGAGCACACGAAGATAAACAGTTTTTCACTGATCTTGTCTTCGGCCTAATGGTAGAACCACTGCGTGTTAACAAATTTTATCCTGTGGTAAGTTGTATAAGAATAACAAACGAAAGAACTTGATTCATTTGACTATTAAAAAAAAAACCGGCATGCGCACCATATTGGCCAAAGAAAGAATGCGTAAGAGCGGAGGATGGTTTTAGCAATTCTCTCTCGTGAGGAGTCCATAATAACGAGATGTTTTTAAATGCGAGATTTTCGTAAGATTAAGTTAACTGCACTTAAAGTTATTTAATCTTTTGCCGCGGTTCACTTAGCTGTATTTTATGAGAGAAAGAGACTTTTTTTAGGCTCTGTGTTAGCGTAATAACACGCGTATCGTTATTATTTTGTTTCAGTTCATGTACCACTAAGTCGTCTCGGAACTGCGAACTGGGACCGTCAGAAGTTTTATGGTTAATGGGTACCTTACAAAATAATTTTAGAAAAATAACTGGGAAAAAATGATAGGGAAAAACAATAGCTTTATAGAGATAATATTAAAAATGAGGAATTTATAACCTTCCTTTTAAAATTTATATATAGGGGAAGGTAAAAGCGCGACTTACTTGCCAGGGTCTCACTTTCATTACTATCCTAGCCTTAGGCGCCCTTTTAACCGGACCGAGAGCCTAAAAGTTTAAGTAAAGATACCGATTATTTAGCTAGGGTTGAACAGTTTTCCACCGTCGAAAAAGAAACAGCCCTTGTAAGAAGCCGTAGGGGTCCATGTACTGATATATAAAGTCAGTTTTGCATTTTGCTGGTACTGTTTGTCGTTTTTACCACAGGTGTACCATTCTATTTATGTATGGTGAAAAGTTTGCTATCAGTTTAATTTGCGTAGAGCTGTGTCGGTTGTTTTAAAAAAGCGCGATGCCCAGGGCATCAAAACGAGGCAAAATATACTACAATAACAATGTTTTATCTCGTTGGTATGGCGTGTTCCTTTATTCTGCCATTCCTCGTTGAATATGATACAAACGGATACGTTGGTGTTTAATTATATTCAAAAACAATTTACCTCGAATTTATATATTACAGGTTCAGTTGAAAGCGAGTTACAGACAAGGAGTTACAGACTGCTTACTTAAACGGTCTTCATGGCGTAATATTCATTTAAGGTGAGTTATCATTTGCCTGGTTCAACATCTCTCAAGAAACTCCTAACTTAATCCGAACGGGTGCTCGTTCTTTACGAAACTAAATTTTTCAGCTTTCAGTTCTGAACTTTTCATTTTCTTCGTTTGGTTTGCTTACTTTTGGTCGGGAGGGCGACGATAGAAAATTGAAATTTGACTCGTTTATACATATATATCCTTACAGTTCTAATCAAATTTCATCGCATATTAAAAGCTTTGAAGATACCTTTACATGTCCTATCAAGGGATCATACGTTTATAAACTGATCCGTTAACGTTATCATACTGACTTGAAAATTTTCAATCCGATCACTGTAGCAAATCCCGCAAAAAACTACGCAAACACTTAAATAAGACCTTAGAATTTATTATCACTAAAATTCTGGTAGTTATGCCAAATTTCCTGTTAAAGATGGTTTTGAAGGCCCTCCGATAGTCATCAGCAAAACCTCCAAATTACTCTGCACTAAAATGTTGCAAACGAGAACACGACCGTTTACACGTCACTTCAAGTAAGCCCAATTCATATGTCCTTTCAACAAAAAGCATTATCCGGACCGTATTTTTATCATCCGACATCATTCGTGGCCTCATATACAACGGGTACCCGGCTTCTACAAATATCAGGAAACCTTCTACGTTCTTACAAACGCCAAACTGGAAACGAATGGTAAAGTTCGATTACATTTTGATCGCAGCTCTAACCTTAATTATATTCCATTCTATCTCTTTCTGAAGCAAAATGGCCAAAGCTTAGCAAAGAGAATCATGTTGCCCAATAAACGCCCTTTAATTCTGGTAAACACCCAGCTCTTTAGGAAACCTTTTAAGTTGGTATCGGCGTCCACCTAGAGGCTGATTTTACGCTCGAGTATTAGCAAACACCGCACAGAAATTTCTAGTTATTCCGGAATTATTAATGAATCAACAAAAATGTTTTGGAAGGTGAGCCATGCTCAGTTTATGTTACAATTTCCGCTGAAATAATTAAAACATTGTATGAAATTTCTTACCAACACATTCGGTTTTTGGCTACAAGTAAGGGTTTTAGCATTTTATAGGTTACTGCCGTAATTAAAAGAAACAAGCCGAAGCTTACGTACGTATTATATATTGAGCAGGGAAAATTATAAGTGCAAATCATGCATACGTGTAGTTAAACCTTTGTTTGAAATATCTACTGCTTTTGTTTTCCTTTAATTAAAGTCTTATCCACAGCTCGCAAAAACCAAATTTTCGGCCATGGTTGTTATGTAAGTCAAGTACAAATAAACCGAATCGAATATAGTTTTAAATAACAAAAAAAATAACGTTATGCATATATTCATAAGCACGTACAGGTACAACAGCTGCAAGGCAAAGCCAAAAGTAAAAGTTAAGATTACAATTCCGTCCTTGTCATTTTGCATGTCATCATTTCATGTAATCGGTAGAGGAGTTGATTTGACGCCAGAAATATTTTTTGTTTTTGTAGGAAGTGCTTTAGTCTTCTCTTTGGATTTCGCTTATTTTACTTTTCGTTTTCATTTTTTTTGTTTTTTTGTTTTTTTCGTTTTTAATTAAATTACTAACCGGTGGGGTTTTTCCCCCTTATTAATATATACCGTGTAATATGGGCATTGTTAAAGAAGAAAAAAGTTTTAATTGCATGCTGCTCTTAATCGATGAATGTTGACTCAAGGTTTCTCTGAACGTTTTGACCATGAATTGCAATTAGAAAGGTCGCAATGATTATTGGTTTAAACTTCTTGATATTTACTCAAATTGTTGACTTAATTTATTTTAAAACCGCGGTATTTGACAACCGCAGATCTTTGAGAAAAACACTCAGTCTGAGAGTATTACATTTAAACTCCCTTGATAGTTACGCTGTGTTTCATATCTAAAATACGTACAATGCATCAAAAAGAAAAGCAATGTATTTATGTATATTCATTACTTGGTCCTCGTGCAACATGCATAATGTAGAGTTTTTCCGGTCAGCAGGTGAATGAAGCAGAAAATATTCCTCTGCGCTTTTTCTTAAAAAAAAATTATCCGAGATAACGGTATAGTAGAACTGTTATTTCGAGCGTACACTGTAAGTGTATTATTTACATCCAATATTTTTTTTGCCACGATATGCTGAAAACAAAGCAAGGCTTAAATATGCTGGTATTGTGTCAAAGCTTGCTAACACCGTAATTTAATTTCATCTATTTATAGGAACTAGCGTTGGGATTTGAATTAATTTTTCTTTGGTGACATCGTTACATTGCAAATTGTGAGTCTGGGCTTGCAACTGAGCTCGATTTTGACAATAGCTGTGACTCGTTGGAATATCTTTTATGATCCCTTATTTGAAGACGACGTGGATGCTTCTGTCTTGCTGATCTGTTGTCAAAAAGAGACTAGATAAGCTACATATTCTGATAACCACCTACACGACGAAATCTTTTTTGGCAAAGGCTTTGAAACAGGTAAGTTAAGGAACGTTTCTTTGCGTTAAAGGTATAGTACAAAAATTCGTCCTCACACTTACAATCGACTATTTCACACGCAGATGCCATTTTCACGTCAAATTGTAAGGAAGGTTCTGCTTAGTTTTTTGTGAATTTAGACGACATCTTCACCCCCATCTTTCCTTTTTGAAAAATTTCTTTCGTATTTCAAGTATACTGATGACATAAAACTTGCGGATTATGCTTTTTTTTTTTGTTTTTGATTTTTTACGCAAGATGAAAAAACGCTGAAATTGGAACCTTTTTTGACAACATAAAGAAAGAAAATCGTGTTGGTTTTTTACCGCCAAACCTGTTTGCTTTTCGTTTGAAAATGCAGATTAACTATAAACATATGCAGCAAACCAAACTACAGAATATTGTTAACTTCCGATGACTCTGACAGATGGCACCGTTTTTTTTTTTTCTTAGATTGATATCGCAAAAAATGGTAATTACTTAAAACTTAGTAAGGATAATTTATAACTAGACGAAACAGTGACCAAACCATGGCCTGTGTAAGAACAGCATACTAAGGGCACAGTATTAATATTTTATAGTTTGTGCATGACATTTGCTACCAGAAAACGCTTGTGGTCGACTCGAAGGCCACTTTCAACTTGTATTATTCGTTTTCTAGGCAGGTGACAAGCAACTTGACTAAAATAAAACATTAATAAAAGGTAAGAAATTTGAATCAGTTCTTTTCCTATTTTGTTTCAGTTATTTTGGCCACTGAAGCATAACTTGAAATAAAGATATTTCATTTTAGCTTAAGCAAATAAAAGTCATTTACTGCAGAACTGTTTATTTTTAAAGACTAGCTGATGCCAACTGTAATTTTTGTTTTCAACTATTGTAGCATGTTTTAAGTTCCATATCATTCAGTATTAAGTTTCTTGCAAATTTCTCCAAGATTAATGTTAGTAAATTTACATTACCTAGTAGCAGATTTGACGAGTTCGCCACTTTCTATAAATAAAATCGCGCTGTGGTAGATTAAATGTACAATTTCAATATAGATGATATCCTTTAAGTTTTCTAAATGACACTACCATTCTTCATAGAGGATTTATTGACACAGGCATACTCGGAAAAAGGAAATCCTTGCTTTCCCAACAAGAATCAAATCTATGGCCTTCCGATTACTACGATTCGGACTCTCTACCAATGAGCTATAGGAAACCCGTGGAAGGCAGGCTATCAAGCTAGGTTCATGTGACAAGCATCTTCTTCTTGTTTCCAATAGTCAATTGCCAAGACGCTTTATTGGTTACTCAGAAATCTTTTAAAACTCCAGCTGAGTTACGTAAGCATTTCATGTACAACTGATCCCCGTCTTAAATTACCGTCGCTGTTTTCGTCTTTAGGTTCAAAGGTATCTAGATTGTCACAAGCATCAATTGAAGCGACTGAGACAACAGCTACCAGAGTAATGAGAACGCTTCAACGTATTACATGGATCTTGCTTTCCACCTCACTTATGGTAGAGTTCGCTTCTGGTAAAGAAAAACTCTACATTGGCACGTTTTACGGTGTGAATGTCTCTTCCAAAGGGTGGAGCTCACAGGGTGTTATGCCGGCTGTTCAGATGGCCCTGGATCATGTCAACAGGGACCCGTCCATTCTACCAGGGTACGAGCTATACGAAGACAGCAGAGACTCCAAGGTAACCATGGAGATATGTCCCAAAGATCTTATAAATTGTCAATAAAACATGATAGGAAAATGTAGTCTAGAGTTATGTAGGCCAGGGCCCAGTTGTTGAAGACTCTATTAAGCTAATCCTGGATATGATTAACGTGAACTGTGATTCGAGTTTAATTACTACGCAATAAAGATTCTTTCGAAATATTTTTTAACCTCAGCTTTGACTTCGATATTTCTTTATCATAAGCTTAAAATTAGCTTTCAAAACCACTTTTAATGAGCAAGATGAAGACTTCAGTTATATTTAATCATGCATTATCGCCTTTCGAGCGGCTGGGCCCAAGATTATAGGCACACAAATGAAGAAATGCTGACAAGTCATTTTCCGTTGTCATTTGATATTTGACTATTACTCCAGATTTCCTCGCTTAATTAAGACGAGCGTTGCCTGAGTGGTTCATTGCCCATCTATTAAGTTTGTTCACTGGGAAACCAGTGAACCAGCGGGATTTACTACCCCCATTGTTTGTTCAGTTCTTTCAAAAATATTACATAAAGAAGAAACAAACTTGTTTAACGTTTTTGCTAGTGTGACAGTGGTGTTGCCATAAGAGCTATGCTGGATTTAGTGTCCAAACCTCCAACCAAGACCATGTTCACGGCTCCAGGCTGTTCTCCAGCGGCAGAGCCAATCGCCGAAGCAGCCTCGTTTTGGGGAGCAGTACAGGTAAATAAAGCAGTAGACCTGAAACCTTTCAAAATCTCTATTTTCACTGGACTTTAATTACCGACAGCTGCATTGTTTTTTAGGGTTGGGAGGATAGCTCTGTTGTTCGTTCTTTTGTCCTCTCGGCAAACCATGTTAGCAGCTGCAAACGGTGCAGGTCGCCCCAAATAAAGAAATTATTATATTCCCTTTTTCTTGTTTCATTTTCAGCATAAGAATTAGTTCTTACTGCTTTTGATGTGCAGGTGGCAGCTTTGTTGTACCTGTAGGACGGAACGGTTATTAAGAGCCGATTTCTGAAATTATCAAAAATTGGGCGTCAGTCGTGAAATTTCGAATTCCTTCAAATTTTGCCCATATAATCTCTATAGTGGTGTATTTTCAAAAATAACGTTAAAAGTTTTGTCATCGTGTTATTTTTTTTGAAATCGGGCAAAGTTTGAAATACGGCAAATTAGCGTCCTTTCGGTCATGAAACTTACTAAAAATTACCATTTTCATCTCGCTCGTAGAAAGAAACGCGATGTCCTCCATTCATGAAATGTTTACAAAATATAAACACATCTCTCTTCTTCATAATGCAATAGTTAAATTTAGATAAGCTTGAAAATTGGAAATGCTTCGGCCGTTAGAAGAAACCCCATTTCGGCAGTTTAAAAATTTAGCAAATTTCATTCAGTTTCATCACAAAAGAAACCCAATTGGTACGTCAAGTTTGAATTTAAAATGAAAACATTGTTGAAGCACAACCTTTGTAGTTTACCGTGTTAAAATATTTCTGGCGGCAATGCAATAGTACCCCGTCGAGAGACCAAAATGTGAAGGGTACTTTGACACGAGAAGAGCCTGTGAAACGAACAACGGCCGTCACGCTACAAATCAAGTCCTTCGTTAAATTATCACCGGCGACAAAGAATATGTTTTCTATAAGCTGTACAGAAATTGCTAATAGTAGCTTATTCTCTGTTGAACTTAGTAGGATAACATTTTGTATGATTTTGTCAACTCATGTATTTTTACACATGTAGAAGTCAGGATTAGGCACATTTTGCTGTTAATTGTGTAATTGGAAACTGTTTACATTATTCTGCTTCGGCTACTTTCAAAAATACAACAGTCAGGAAATACCAAAAGTCAGAGTATTTCTAAGCTTCAATTCATCTATTGATTGAGTTTTTAAGACAGGAAAGGCAATTACTTTAGAATTATCAAGCCAAGATGGTATCAATTCACTAAGAAGAGGTCAAAGTTAACAGCAGAGATCCGGCTGTGATTGTCGCATCGCAATATAAATATTTATGAAATTGCTATAAACTGGCAGTTTATCCTAGCCCTGAATTCGAAAAACTCACTAAGGAGGACTTACCACAGTGGTCTGATCTGCAGCGCCAGTAACTCTTTTTAAACGGAAAAAGTTGAAATCCTTGTAACTGCGTGACTCTGACAAACTAATGCGTAATCAAAACCGCGTGGGACCTGGTAACCGAATATCTTCCCACGCGCTACGAATGCGAACACGTAACAAACGACAATCAATTCCGTATTTTACCTCTGTAAATATGTAGTTGTTCAAGTTCCTAAACCAGCCGTCTAGCCAAATATACACTCCCCGTGCTTAAAAACGCTTTTTTTTTCTTGGCGGGGAGGGGGGGGGGGGGGGGGAGGGAGGTTCCTTGCGCGTGAGAACTAGCGGACGTTTAGAACACAGCTTAGTGCCCTTTTTTTCAACAGTCATTTTATAAATTCTACTGTATGGCACTTATCTTTGCAAATATCAAGAACGAACTGGACAGTTACTATAGTGTTTCCTAACTACAGCAAAAGGCTAACATTATTGGGTGGAGGTTCCATCTATGATACAGTAGCAAGTAGAGTAGACATTTTCCTACAAGAAACGACCGCACATGACCCTACGACGGACCAGCGCCCAAAAATACTGTTTTGCAGCCTAGCCTGTTCCAAGCTCCAGAATAGTGAGAACTGCGAAAACATGAACCCGAATTTAAAAGCACCCTCTCTCTGCACAATTCCACTCATTTTGTTTCCTCGGGTTTTGGTTTGAAATTTGGGCGTTCTCACTAACGGAGAGCTTTGAACTGGCTAATGTTCAACAAACTAGTGTAATTATGCCACATGAACATTAGCCAGTAGGAAAAGAGAACTCGAATGACATTCCATGCTTTTTGTGTTTCTCCGAGTATCGTATCTGCACTTGAAAGACAAAAATTTGACTGTTTTGCAGTCAAGGAAGATGCTACGTGTAGACATAAAATGCAGGGTTGGCCCCATAAAGCTTGCAATGTCTACTCTACTTGCTACTGTATCATAGATGGAACCTCCAACCATTAACGTTAGCCTTTTGCTGTAGTTAGGAAACACTATAGTAACTGTCCACTTCGTTCTTGATATTTGCAAAGATAAGTGCCATACAGTAGGAAATATAAAGTGACTGTTGAAAAGAGGGCACTAAGCTGTGTTCTAAACGTCTGCTAGTTCTCACGCGCAAGCCCGCAACCCACACCCCCCAAACCCCCGCCAAAAAAAAAAACCACGTTTTTCAAGCACAGGGAGAGTATATTTGGCTAGACGGCTGGTTTAGGAACTTGAACAACTACATATTTACAGAGTTAAAATACGGAATTGTTTGTCGTTTGTTACTTGTTCGCCTTCGTAGCGCGTGGGAAGATAGTTCGGTTACCAGGTCCCACGCGGTTTTGATCACGCCTTAGTTTGTCAGAGTCACGCAGTTACAAGGATTTCAACTTTTTCCGTTTAAAAAGAGTTACTGGCGCTGCAGATCAGATCACTGTGGTAAGTCCTCCTTAGCGAGTTTTTCCGAATTCAGGGCTAGAATAAACTGCCAGTTTATAGCAATTTCATAAATATTTATATTGCGATGCGACAATCACAGCCGGATCTCTGCTGTTAACTTTGACCTCTTCTAAGTGAATTTATACCATCTTGGCTTGATAATTCTAAAGTAATTGCCTTTCCTGTCTTAAAAACTCAATCAATAGATGAATTAAAGCTTAAAAATACTCTGACTTTAATTGGTATTTCCTGACTGTTGTATTTTTGAAAGTAGCCGAAGCAGAATAATGTAAACAGTTTCCAATTACACAATTAACAGCAAAATGTGCCTAATCCTGACTTCTACATGTGTAAAAATACATGAGTTGACAAAATCATACAAAATGTTATCCTACTAAGTTCAACAGAGAATAAGCTACTATTAGCAATTTCTGTACAGCTTATAGAAATCATATTCTTTGTTGCAAGTAATAATTTAACAAAGGACTTGATTTCGGCGTGACGGCCGTTGTTCGTTTCACAGGCTCTTCTCGTGTCAAAGTACCCTTCACATTTTGGTCTCTCGACGGGGTACTTTTGCATTGCCGCCAGAAATATTTTAACACGGTAAACTACAAAGGTTGTGCTTCAACAACGTTTTCA
>NW_028145448.1:1455000-1517500 GCF_977016875.1 Pavona decussata | reverse complement strand
GATGTACGAAGACAAGTTCATAAAACTGGCATGCCAGGTAATTTATTTGTTCACATTTTTAGTACTGTAGCTTGTAATTTAATAACAAAATATTTAATCTTAAAACAAGCATTAACGGAAAAATTAAACTGAAAAACGTTCAAAAAGACTTGAAGTGAAAATCACACGGGTAAGAAATCGTTTTTTGTTTCTTTCAGGCGTATAAAGAGAACATCTATGGCAGGAAATACGTGTGGGTTCTACCTGGCTGGTACAGTGAAAAATGGTGGGAGAACGCTGGCGTCTCATCATGCACCAAACACCAAGTGAAAGAAGCGGCTGGTAACTACCTTGCTACCAGACCTCTACCGCTCGGTAGATCGAAGAACCCCACGATTTCTGGGAAGGTTATTCAGATTTTTATTCATGCTCAATTCCATGTGTTACACTAAAAACAACGCACACATTTTGCTTTGCAACACTTTGCTTTGCAACAAACGGGAAAGAACCAATTTATGATAAACCTTACGATTTTTGTCGGCCTTTTTGCTAAAAGAGGCTGATTACCTACAATATAGATAAAACGTATGGCCACATTATTTTTGTCCTAAATATAAAATTTAGCGTGCCCTCACCCTTACGCTCATATTTCCCTTTTCTTAGCGTATTGAGGGGAAATTAGACAGACAGAAACGTATTATCGTACCCTACATCACACATAAACCCTAGAATCGCTCTTCTGTTTCGAGCTAAAAAGGAATACTTATAATGTATTTATCATACGATACACGGCAAGCAAGACATAGCTCTATTTCAAACCATAATGGTGCTATTTAATAAGGCTACTCTGGATCAAAACAGTTGGAGTAAAAAGCCTTTGGATGATCACGCACTTAGGTAGTAGATAGATAATCAAGGCATCTCATGTAAAAACCGTCTCAAAAATACGTATATGTAACTTTAGTATCCTATGCTCTAAAAGCACGTATTCTAGGACTCATCATCCGAACGTTCTTCATTTTTCAGACTGCCACTGATCTGGACAAAGAACTGATGGAGAAAAGCAAGAGAGAAAATTACCCCATTAATGCATTCTCATCTTTCGCGTACGATGCAGTTTGGAGCATTGCCCTCACTCTTCACCAGTCTTCCCTCATCCTTGAAGCCCGAAATAAACGCTTATCAAATTTGACGTACGGTGACAGTGAAACCGCTGAGCTTTTCAGAAATGTGCTGCGGAATTTGACTTTCCTCGGCATGTCGGTCAGTATGCTATCTTTTCGTATTCTGTTTGTGCAGTTGTCAGTGATGATCTTTAACAGTAAAAATTTACCAAAAACTTATTTAACTTTTCTTTTCATTGAAGTGACTGTTGAATAGTAATTATACCAAATATAAGAAGATTTAAGCATTGAATATGATTTTGTTTTGGAGCAAATACATCGCGAAATTTAAAGACATGACTCCATTCCTTACTTCTTGCAGGGGACTGTAACGTTTGACAAACGTGGGGATCGAAAAACTACGATAGAAATTTTGCAGCAACAAGGTGTGTTTGATCAATCTATTTTTATGTAGACCCAAAAGCAACACCATTTCACTGGCCTGTTTGGTTCAATTTTAGGTGATGAGAGAGTAGTGGTCGGGCTCAGCAACACATCGTTTAGTAAACTAGATAAATCACTTCTTCAGTGGGAAGGTAACTATCATTAAATACTCCACATTGTAGAGATAGTTTTCTCTTGAGTAAAGGACGTTTTCTAATGATTTTTTTTCTTCTTTCTGTTTATTTTTTGTTTTTGGTTTTAATTTGTTTGTTTTTACTGTTGTTGTTACTGCTTCATATTTTTGCTGTTATTGTTATTGTTGTTATTGTTGTTGCTGCTACTGTTGTTGTTGTCATTTCTGTTTCCGTTATTGATGTTGTTATTTTTGTTGTTGTTGCTATTGTTGTTGTTGTTGTTGTTATTGTTACTGTTGTTATTGTTATTACTGTTGCTGTTTTTGTCTTTGTTGCTGTTATTGCTGTTGTTGTTGTTGTTGTTGTTGTTGTTGTTGTTGTTGTTGGCTGTTGTCGTAAGGTAATTTTCCAACTGATGGCGTAATTAAAAGGACTGAAGCTTACAAAGCGTCCAAAGAGCAAACAATAGTAACAGTGGTTCTATCTGTTACCGGAATACTGTTCTCATCTGTTTGCCTGGCTGTGAATATCGCTTACAGAAAACACAGGTAAGTAATTATTTTATTCCGCTAGCAATAGCAATAAATGCAGATGATCAATAGCGAACCGTTTCTTGTGATTTAGCATCAGATGTTTCTTGGCTCCACAAACTCCAATTTGGAACTCGGAACCTGCTGTGAAAAGTGCCAAATGTAAGACACCATTTTTTGAGTCTATTAACTTTTGGCGTAGGTCTTAAAAGACCTACGCCAAATTTAAAACATTTATACAACAAACATCTGATGTTACCATGGCAACAATAAAGTAAGGACGTTAATAAAAGGGGTTTTGGAACATCTGCCCTGAAGACCTATCTCTATGCCAAATTTGAGTGGGGTCAAAAATTTTCATTTCCATTTGTTTGATTTTTACAGAGAAGTGTTCTTAATCCGTTTATATGACGTGAATTTGATACAAAATGCAATTTATATTTATTCATAGTTCAGACATCAGTATGTTCTTAAACCAGCTGTTGTGATAAATCGAACTTAACCTACTCACATTTTTATTGACAATAATTGGACATCTTGCTAACAACGATGTGCTTACATAAATCACACGTTACACTTATTTAACAAACACTTCAGTGCTCATTGCCTTACTTGCTAACCTCAGAACGAGACAAAGGGACCAAATACAGCGTTACCTGATTTTCCGACAGCAATACGAATATTTATTTATAGTTGTATCACAAGGCATTAAGGAGTGGTTTCCATTTTCCATTGTGGGTTTTAAGTCTGTTGGAAGTTATTAAGCATTGATAGTATATTTATTTCAACCCTATTTGGACAATTTTTTGAAGGGAGGGGAGGGAGGGCTTCTGAGAACCAGGAGAGATAACAAACAGCAATTTCGATAACATTGTCGGACTTCAAAACTTACAAGCTTACGCGACAAGACCGAAAAGTAGTGAGGGTAGCTTTAAATCTTTTTCATTAAGTCCTGTCGCGTAGCGACTTTTTTATAACGTAAATAGTATAGCTCTATGACATATTTATCAAATTACAAAGACAAATGACCTATTGATTAAAGCTAAGAATGTAACGAGTTCTCAAAAAGTGTTGTCGTGGCATGTAGACGTCAAAGTTGGTTAAAACAAGACTCAGTGTTACATCAAAATCATAACCATCACGGGTCGATCAAGCTACGATGGAATGGACTTGAGTTGGGAAAATTCACAAATTTTAAAAATGGTTTCGAAATTTAGAGAGAGCCCCTAAAGCTCCATTCCCCCTCACCTCCTACCGCCTCCTCCAATTGGTCTGAATGGGGGTAAGAGTTGAATGAATTGGGGTCGACCTGCTGGTTGATCGAGAGGACAAAAGAACGACTGAACAACAGAACAATGTTTCCAGCCCTAAAAATCAATGTTTAGTTTTCATTTTCACACATTATCATTGTTATTGTTGTATGTGATGTTAAAGAAAATTATTTTTGTGCACAGTCTGGCTTGCCGCGATTAGCTCTTCGCTATTTGCAAGCCAGCCTAGTTATAACTTAAGGTTCTGTTGTGAATAAATAAAACTTGAAATGAAACTTAAAACTTTAAACTTGTAGCTGCACATTAAAAGGGTCCAGTGAAATTAGAGCTTTTGGAAGATGCAGGTCTACTGTTCAATAGAGGTGTGTTTTGTTTATTGCGACGCTCTTTGCATCCTAGGGTTATCAAGATGTCGTCTCCACATTTCAATACTATAACAGCCATTGGTGGGTTGCTGTGTTACACGTACGTGTTACTAGAGACGTTCACTAGTTCAAGAATTTATGCTGGCGGGTGCAGAAGTGTTTGTTTGGTAGGCTTTAGCTTTAACTGTGCACTAAATGACTTATCATCATCAATTCTAAATGTGATATTCAACATACCATGGGCAAAGGACAGAAAAAATCGTTGTCTCCGACTGGTGGTGTCTTTTCAGCTTTCAACTACTGTCACTGAGAGTTGCTTACACGAGGTACTATAAAATATCATCATATCTCATCATATCTTTATTTACCCTCGGATTTTAGAGTAGCAAATGCAGCTAATATCTCCGAGCATTTACCCACCCAAACATGAGAATTTAAACACAAAGACCTGACCACAACACCAGGAATTACGTCCCCTACTCTTTCCGAACAGTGAGTGGGTTTTTTAACGTCCCACCGAGTTATTTACGAACAAGGGTTGTGAGACGGGGCCTACGGTTTATCGTCATTCTCTGAGAAGAATAGAAAGTCTGACCACTTGCAGATGTCATTACAAAGGCAGCACTTTCTCCTAAGTTATTTAAAGACTCTGAGTGTTGGTCCGGCCGGGGTTTGACACTATGCCAAGGGCGAACCCCTACGGCTGATTTTTGAGTAGTGATTCGCTCGACTATTAATTTCAGAACTGATTCAGAAATAGCAACGCTTTTTCTCCTTCTTAGTGCGCTCAATATCTGGTTATAGCAAAACAGGTTTGATATAGTTTCTGTGTCTTCTCAGATCCGAGCGTACCTCATAGTCATAGGCTTCACTTTTGTGTTTGGAGGAATGTTCGCCAAGACGTGGCGAGTGTACAAGATTTTTACAAACAGACGCCTTAAACGAGAGGTATGAACATTTTTGCATGTTTTTCGTTTGCCTTCGTTCTTAGCCTGTGACGCCCATTATTAATAGAGACGTTTTGCCTTTGTCTCTCTTTCTTTCCATTACTCTGAATCCGTATTGGAAAACCATGAGTTCCTCCTTCGTAACTGTGCTAATTTGATCTGTTAAAAGAGGGAGGGGATGTGGGAATGTCCTCGCCAAACTTTTTCAATTTACCGAACATTTATCTTGCAAGGATTTGGTATGACGTCTAACTTGGTATTATAACAACGAAATTTTAACAGAGCATATGTTTTTCAAGATTTCCTGCTTTTTTGTTGTTGTTGTTGTCGTTGTTGTTGTTGTTGTTGTTGTTGTTGTTGTTGTTGTTGTTGTTGTGTGTGTGTGTGTGTGTGTGTGTGTGTGTGTTTTTCCTCTGGTCATCAAATTATTGTCGTTAAGTTTTACCTTATAAGATGATTCTTAGCATCTGTTTATCGAGTATCGCTTCTTTTTATTGAGTTCTAATTTTTATCCTATGGGAGTGGGGTGTCAAGTGAAACGGAAGTTCTGTTCCCTTCTCCCGCCAATTGTATTTATTATGTGGCGAATTCATTACACTTAACAGAATGGTGGATCTAAGATGGCTGCTGATGTAGTCAGATACAGTGTTCGTTCCATTTGTCAAAGAAAATCGTTTTAAACGCACTTTATACCCGCCAAGTTTCGTTTACATAACTTTAATGTTTTTCAAATTTGTTCTGTTTTATTTCACAGATTGGCGGAATAACCACGAAAAGATTAGTGTTTAGAATCTTTTGTATTTTACTCCTTGACATTGTGGTGCTCGTGACTTGGGACGTGGTCGATCCACTGCAATCCGAAGCCGTAGAAATCTCAGTAAAGGTAAAGGAAATATAGATTTTTAAAAATACAAACCTTCATTATTTGAACATTTCTGTAACAACTAGCTCGTAATTATAGGAACTGTAATAGCTATAGAACTCGATGATTCCAATCTTTCAACATGAAAATACTGCTAATTTTAGCCAAACCTTTGCTCTGTTACAGTATTAATTTATTGAACTTGACAATTCGAACTGACGGGATTAAAATAAATTCCAACGGCTTAGTGCCTCCTCACAGCTCAAATTTGTACATAAAGTAGCGTCTCAGACGCTACTTTATGTACCAATTTGTACAACATTTGAAATGTGAAATTAAAGTCACTCGTAGGCCATTTCCTGATTCTTCTTACACCATAAAATTAGTGGGGGTTTTTTGTGTGTGTGTGGGTAAGTTGTAAATCGCCGTGAAGTAGACATTAACGAATTGGAAAATTTAATCCACTAATTCTGAAGTTTACCTTTTGTTGGACAGTTTATCGCTAAATTTTTCCACGAGCAATCCATAAACACTGTTTAATTTCGGTGATCTTTTCTTTTCCTTTTTTATTGGTCGCAATGTAAACTATGAACTCGCATAGAATGTTATTAAATAGTTTCAGTTGTCACTGCTCATGTAAATCGTTTATTTTTTCATTGCTACTTAATTTCCGTCAGGTTCACTCTAAGAATGAAGACATAGAAATCCACACCACAACGCAACAATGCGTCTCGAATCAGTACTCCGCGTGGATGCTGGGGATAATTGTTTACAAAGGAATTCTTCTTCTCTTTGGCGTCTTTCTTGCCTGGGAAACCAGAAATGTCCATTTTGCTGAGCTCAACGATTCCAAGAACATCGGTGTGGCTGTGTATAATATCTTATTGTTTTCTGGACTCTCCATAACTGCTGAGTATGTGCTGAGTGATTTGATGGCCAAGAGAATTTTCAACAATTCTTTGATTTATTTGTGTACAACCATGGTTCTTGCGTTGGTGTTTGTGCCAAAGGTGCTGTGATAATTAGTAAACTTCTTTTTTCATTTTTAAGAACGTCTAATTTGAGGGTAAACGTTCATATTTTTTTGGCAAGTTGACCCTGAAGACATTCTTAGAATCTTCTTAATTAAGTTACCAGTTACAGTATTCCCATCACATCATCACATCACATCACCTTTATTTACCCTCGGATTTTAAGAGTAGCTTATGTAGCTAATAATCTCCGAGCATTTACCCACCCAACCATGAGAATATACACACAAAGACCGGACCACAACACCGGAAACTACGTCCCCTACTCTTTGCGAACAGTGAGTGGAGTTCTTTAACGTCCCACAGAGTTATTTACAAGCAAGAGTCTTGAGACGGGGCCTACGGTTTATTGTTCTTATCCAAAAAGACTAGAAAGTCTAACTATTTGCAGATGTCAGAGCAAAGGCACCACTTTCTCCTAAGTTATTTAAAGACTCTGAGTGTTGGTCCGGCCGGGGTTTGAACCCGCGACCTCCTGCACGGTAGTCCGGCACTCCACCAACTGAGGTAACCGGTCGGCGGTTGATTAATACGCACGTGACATGAGGCTAAGGAACCAATCAAAGAGCATTATCATTATTTCCTGTTATGTGGTATCAAGTTACCTCTGGAGTGCTTGTGTGGCGTACTTTAGGCGTTCAGGTTGCTGAAAGCGACTAAGAGACACCATAAGAAAAAACAATATTAAAAAGGAGTACAAATGAATGCTGTGCCACTAGCACTCAGGACACCAATAACGGATTAGACTAAAAATTACCGGATCATTATTTGTGTCCTCAGTCCTAGCGGCACAACATTTGTTTGTGCCCAAGCATTCACATTGCCGCAACGCCTATGACCTGCTTCCGTCTGCCCTCGTAGCTTAGTCGGTAGAGCAGCGGACGATGAAATCCGGAGGTCGTGGGTTCGATCCCTCCAATGTCGGAGATGTTCAGTTCTTTGTCTCGTGCGGTCTCCCTTTTCCTTACTGCGTTCAACGCTCAGAAGGAACCTCATGGGTTTACTTGGCACTTAAACTTACACTACAAAGTTAATTATTTAAAATGTCATATTAAAAAGGAAGATCGCATCACCTTTCTCTCGCTCCTGGTATGTTGTCGCATTTGGTAGTGCAGTTTCGTAGATTTTCTTCAAGTTGGTTTATTTCCTGTTATGCTCAACGCTTTGTAGCAGGTTATAAAGACCAGAAATGAAGCCAAATTGCTTCGAAACCATGTGTTTTCATCAAGAGGAACCTCCGGTAGATAAAAATAAGAATTTTGAAGAGAGTCTTTGGTCTATATGAATAAAACATAATAATACCTCCGAGCGGTCACTTTCCTCTCAAGCTGTTATTTACTATTCAAATATTTTGCTTATAGTTAAAAGAAAATGATTGAAAATTGCTCCCCATTGCTATTGTGTCTTTTAGATCACTCGCCTAACACACAAGACACAAGTAAAACCGGAAGAAAGCCGAGACCAAGATCAATCACATCAAAGTTCTCTTAGGAGTGCTAACCCTCAGGTTTCGAGTTTTTCCGTATCAGAAATCAAGCAAACGGCTAAATAACAGATACAAAAGATGCTGTAAAAGACATAACCCGCCAACTACTGTACTTTTTCCATCCATATCATGATGAGAAAGTGGCAGACAAACCGGTGTAAGGCCTGTGGAGAGCTGATATGGCTCCAGAGAAGGCATCATAGAGAACTAATATACAGAAAACACTATTTAATATGCTATCATGTACAAAACTTATGTAGCCGTTAACCACTTTGTTACAAAGAAGACATTTAGCAGTGTAAAATCTATTTATGTTAATAACGTGGATAAAATTCCACCTGCTCAATCCCGGTTGGAAAAGGGCTATACCCACCCGGCAGCTTGCTGCAGTTGGACTATTAATTTGTTTGCAAATTTAACATGACAGTGTTCAAAAGAGATGAAGCAAAATATTTTATTACATATTCTCAGAAACGGACAATACAATGCATCAATCTTTGAGAAAAACTGGAATACAGTCAATATCTTTAGTCTTCGTCAGCTGTCTAGTCGTAAGTTTGATTTTCAGTTTACTTTGAAACTTAACTATTGATGGCAACCTTAGCACTGTCACTGCCGATCATCTTATGCGTATCTGAGACTTGTACATTAGTTTTATGTTTTAATTAAGGTCATTTTTTACTAGCCAATATAAACGGTGTAAGGTTACTATTTTATACATCAGCAATGAATCAATAACCCTTTTAATAGGATTTATTAAAGCAATTTTAAACTGAGTGTCAAAAGTAAATAGTGTTTGCTTTGGGTTTGCTTCACTACGCGCTCTCATTAGTTAGCAAAATTCACGACACTTCCTTACACCAGTTAGATGCAAAACCAAAACCACATGTCACCAGCTTGCCAGCGTTCCCCCTTCCCCCCTCCCTTAGCGCGGGCGACATGCCGTGATTTGCTTCGAGTTGTGATTGGTTCATTTTCCCTGTTTCGGTGCTGTAATTGGCCAGAGCTGATCATATTGGTTTTGGCTTAACGACACAAACTGTAAACCACTCTAAAATAAAGTATTTGAATAAACAGCACGAAAAAAAACAGACCGTCAAAAAAACGTTAGATCCTTTCAAGGACAGAAGCATTTTACATTATTTTTCGGTTGAATTTTTGTCTTTAGTTGTACCTGCATTCATGGTATCTATAAGTAATTGTCCTCAATCTGTTGTGGTAAAGTCGTAATTACAGCCTTAGTGGCTCACACGGCAGGAGCTTAATTTAACCCGGTTTCTGTAGCGTGAAACAAGTTAGAGTGTTGTTATTTATTCCGCCCCGTACCATTATACCATGAACGAGAAATAGCGATCATTAAATTGTCTTCTGGTTGTTCTTGCAAAAGGGAATCAGCAGGATCCAGCAATATTTCTTGTTTGCGTTTAATAAATCCTGATTGTTTCACTCACAGTTGTTTGGATCATTACTCCAACTCGACTAGGCGCTACGCGCTTCGTTGGTTATCTGTCATTATTAATTTTCTACGCACACTCGTGAAATAATTCTTAAAATGAACTAGGTATTCTCTGACCAGCGTCTCTCCAATACAATGGCGAAAATTGAAATCAGTCTTGTTCGGAATCGCCTAGCAGTCGTCTTTGCTCTTCACTTTTGTAATCCAGTGATAAGCGAAGCCACTGCACCCAATGAGAGATTATCTTTGCCAGCGATGTCATCAATCTTGCCAGCTGGGAGAAAGTTGCAAAAATGACAAAAATGACAAACAAAGCTGGCACAAAAGCCAGTGCAACAATTTCAACCCAGTCAAGAATTTTCATATCATACTTGGCTGGTCCTTCAATGCTCGTTCCAAATGATATCAAAGTTGCTTTTGTAAGGTTAATGACTGCCATCCCAACAAGGGCCAGAAGAGAAAGCGTCTCAGCTTTGTTGGCGATGGGATTGCGATACGGATTCTTCAAAACCTGGTGAAGCAGTATGGCAACGCAAGCGACAGTCATGCAAACCATCCGGAGCATTGCCGTCTCTATGAATGCGTGGCAAGAAAGAAAAATCAACCGGCGACCAATCAAAACGCTCTCCCAATAGATTGCTCCGTTATCATTTCTGTTTGGTAGGCGAAACGGGCCGTAAAGCACTTCTAGAATATCTTCGATTCCGTCATTGTTCTGGTCAAGTTTTGCCTTTTTCTTGAAGATCTTCTTTAAGAGCCAGTACAACAGGAATGGCAACGGAAATATGCAGGCTCCCAGAAATTCTCCGGCAGAAATTGAGGATTTGGAAAGCCTGGTTGAGCCATAATAAAGAACAATGACGAATGGGACAACAAACACTGCGATATAACCAAGAAGAATATACTGCCACCACTGCCAACAAACAATTTCTCCATTAACGAAGAGGCGCTTTTCTGAACCAATATCGACACAGTACATAAGTTTAAGTGACGTTTCAGCCAGTGTCTCGTAACCAAGCAACAGTATTTCCAGGACAACGGCCATATAATGGAGAAAAGATGGTCGTTCTTTTTGCCGCATCACGTTAAAAACAAAATGTAAGAAAAATAGAACTCCAACTTCGGCCATTGTAACCAGAACTGTAGCAGACAGAAGTAGTTGCTTTGTCACTGCTGTAATCCCTGGAAAAGGACACCCTATTCCGTCGTTGAGGGATTGAACTTTGAAGTTAAATGCAGCAACCACGGCAGACAAGAAATGTATTTTATGAAGCAGTTTTTCTGATGAGCCAACAAGGAGCAACTCAGCAGCTTGATAAAAATAAAATGTGATCTTGAGAAAACCATTGTCCGACTGTTCATGAAGTTGGCCCGAGTCAATTCTCATTTGTTCCTCGTCCCTTTTTCTGAACCAGAAGATCTGCGTTCTTAGAAAACTCAGTATTGGTGGCTTTATTAACAGGTAAAGTACAAATCCAGTTGTTAACAGCAACATCGTTAAGCTCCACATCCAGACGTTGTTGCATTCAGTATGCTTGCGGCATTCAGTAGACAAAAGCGTTTCACTATACCCTGGTAAACATTCGCCACAAAGAAACCCGGTTCTGTTTCCAAGACACTTGTTATACTGCCCTGACTTCGAGGGTGGACTTTCACAGTAATGTTCTGGGCAAGCAAAGAATCTTAATTGTGGTGGATTTTTAGAAATAGGATATCCCCAGAAATTTGGTTTGGCAGCAATGTTAGTATTGACGCAACTGGCTCCGAAAGGACAATTCAGACATTTAAATGGAGGATCAACGAGTACACCATGCGAAGCTCCTTGGAGAAGGCTGTAAACTCCTGGACCACATAACTTACATGAATATCTCAGGACAGTTATATTTAACCGGCAGTCGCTTTTGTTCTTCTCAGCATACACGAAGTGTGTGTTATTGTCCAGTTCAAGGTTGTATCCTGTACTGCATTGGATGGATGAATTGACATCCATTTTGACAAAGCCTCCATTCGAGATTTCAAAAACAGATAAAGTATTCATTTTACTATCATCCACTGCTGTCACCATCGTTGTGTTTTGAACATGAACAGGTCCTTCACTTTCAGAATAGAAAAATGGGGCTTTTTTAAAATGGATTTTGTTTGGTTTTCTTCCCTCTTTTTGGTTAATGAATGAACAATTAATGAAATTAACCTGGCCAGTTCCATATGCAGAATAAACATGTCCAGCCCGTTGACTTGAGAAGTTGTCTCGAAAAGTGCATCCTTTAAAAGTGGTGTTTCCATTGCTAAGGTAGACACCGCCAACCAGTAGACCCAAGTTGTCAATGAAAGTAGTATCTTCAAATAGCACGTGGCTTTCATAGCTCCATAATGGATGTGTGTCATTGGCAGTACGCGAGTTGATACATCCGAAATGCACGGGTTCATCAACGTTTGTTAAGACAGAAATAGCGCCGGTTGCTGTCTCACGGACAAGCCCTATGGATTGAGGATATCTGTTCCACTCCTTTCGATGCAAACAGACACAATTTCTGAATGTCGTGTTTCTCACTGTTACGTTTTTTATTCCTTTAAAGAAAAGCGCGAGGCCGGTAGATGGTTTTGATTCAAAGATGTCATTCTCCAGTTTTATGACTGCGGCAGAAATACTAATATTCCTTAAAGGGCCAATGACAATTCGTACAGCATAGCCTGATTCATTCGTTAGCCTGCTTGTAAAAATTGAGTTTTTGATGAGGAGTTGAACTGAGAACGGGTCTCGCAAGAAGATGTAGACGTCTTTGATATTATTAATGAATTTGCACCTGTCGATATAAATGTGAGTCATGTCCTTAGCTTCCAATGATTGTACTAAGAGGCTCAACCAAAATCGCATGGTAGTGATATCAAGGAGTTTTATCTTATAACTACCGCTTATTCTTATGGCTTTACTCTGTCTCTTTTGCTTAGTAATAAAGGACGTGTTAACAATTGTTGCATTTCCTGAATAGTTTTTCATAGCCCAAAGGTTAATAACGGCTAATCTATTCGATGCACCATTGTCCACAAAAGTACAATCAACCACTTCCACAACGACCTTATCTCCTTTTGCCACCACAAACAAAGCACCACCTGTAGCTTTTAAGTTGTTAGACCATGTGGAGTTCTTAACGTTTACTGCTCCGCTTTTTAGTAAGAGGTAGATACTCCTGCAGCTGCGATCATGATGAGGATCGATTCCACTGCAGTTCTTGACTTGGACATTTGTAAAATTTGCATAGAGTTTGTAAGGGCTCAACTTTTCACGATCTTGTACCCGTCCGCCGACCAATACTGCACAACCATATTTTTCTGACGAGCATCTGGTAAACTCCACATTGGTGAGTGTGAGGTTCACGATTCCATTTGAACAGTTTACAGATATAGCTCCACCTGCTTTTGCTTTGTTTCTTGAAAAGGTGGTGTTAGAGATAGCTAATGATACTGACCCGCTTGAGTTCAAAGAAACAGATCCACCAATCGCATTTATTGCAGATTGATTTATGAACTGGGAAGTTTGAATTTTTATCTCGATGTCTTCAGATGTAACTGTAATGCATCGTAGCAGCCTGTTGTGAATGCAGTGTACATCAATAAATGCGGCAGACAATTTCATCGCTCGTGAACTGTATAAGCTGTCGACATGGTCTGATTTTGATTCAGACAAACGTGACGAAGTTCCTTCGTTATAATTCAGCTGGACATTCTCATAAAATTCTCTTGTGACGGCTATTCCAACATCGTTATTTAGAAAGGAACCTCTATTTCCAATGTATTTAACATTGTTGCAAAATACATCAAGAAACAATCTACCAGAAAGGTTACCCTTAGCTGTTACTGCCATCGCTCCTACTTGAGAGAGGCCTCCGCTATGATTTCCATTGTCCAGAAAATGAGTGTCTGCAACATAAATTGCAACAAAGCGATCTTGGATTATCATATCTTCAGACAAGACAAAATGAAGGCAAAGCGAATTATTCCAAAATAGCGAGGAACCTTGAATATTCAAAGAAAATCTAGTCACATTTTTGACGTGAATGTTTAAAGCAACTAAACTTTCACGAAAAGAACAATTAAATATCTTAACATTACTGCAATCTTCAAAGCTCAGTGTGGTGTTCTGGAAAATAATTCCTGATATTTCAAACTGCAGTGATTGCTCTCCCCGATGTGACTTCTGAAAGTAAAATCCTCCAATGCAGGAAACATGAGGCTCAGAAAACAAACTCTTCACGCTCAAGCTTTTACTTATGTGAATACTCGGATGATAGACATGTTTAACAGTGAGGCTGCAGTCATACGCATGGTGCTCAGTCCCGCTCCCGTTCAGCAAAATAATTCCACCAGGATCCACTCTTCTGACTGCTTGAACAATGGACCTGCATGGTTCCAATAAAGACCCACAACTATCGGAGTCGTTACCCGATAACGAAACATAGACTTGGAAGCTTGCTTTGCAATTGCCTAAAACAAGATGATCAAAGGCTATTAATTATTCCCATAATTGTCAAACAGTCTTGCAAGTCACCCTTCCTTAGCCAAGAAATGGCATTTTATTTTTGTTCTGAGGTAGAAAACAAAAACAACAAGGAGAGGGGGGGGGGGGGGGAGGGGGTTGTCCTTCAAATGAGTTTGCACAAAATTCAAGCATTCGAATTGTTTGCTTATTCGCCTTCCTTCTTTTTGTTTTTTTGTTTGTTTGTGAGTTTGAAGTGCCCTTCTCAAACTCAATTCATAAATAATTTAAAAGCCAAAGACAAAGGAAATCATGCACCGTGACGTGTTTGGATATCTGATGAAAAACTCCTCGTTGTTGCATCCTTAATTTTCCGTTCAAAATCAGTTTGTTTGAGAAGTTGTATCAAACACTCGTCACAGTGTTTCATCACAATGTCAAAAACTTCGACGTTCGTCAAAAAGACTCCGCTACACGTCATATTTTCAACTCTTTTTCTCGGTGTGATGTGATGAAACACTGTGTCTCGTGTTTGATATATTACATAAAAAAATCTTCTCTGCTTAATATATATTTCAACACTTCCGCTGTAAAAGTGATTGCAGATTTTAAATGCTGAACGTGACTTAGGTTAGGTTACGAATTTTATACCATGTATCCCGGGGTAGTCAATCGATAAAAATTGATATCGGAAAATCATTCGATAAATCGATATCTATCGATAAATTGAACTTAAATGATATCGATTTTATCGGTCAATCGATAAAATTCGATACTCACACGCCGACGAAGTGTTAATGTTATCGATTTTATCGGATTCATCGATCGTTATTGAATCGATAAAAATTATCCTGTTTCCGTTGAGGGAGCGTTTGCTTGTGACTCTTTAAATGTAGATTTCAAAGGCGGCAATGAAATGATTTGTTGACAAACACTGTACAAGAGACCAAAGAGACTGCATTATGATTTTCTTCCTGGTTTTATTGTTCGATTAACCGGGTTCGATTACAAACGAAAATTATTTTTCCTTTTCCGGGTTCTTGGCTTCAAGATTGTCGTCTAAATTTTTTTTCTTCCTTTGTTCCGTTGGTTTTGAAACCACGTTTAACCTAAGAAATATGGGGAGCCCGAGGGCGTCTAGATGATTTGCTTTTATCTTTACTAAAAAAATCACGAAAATATTTCCCTTTAAAGACTGGATGAAAGAGCAACGAGCGTGCGATTGTGTTACATCAGCAAACAAGATGCCTGCTATACTGGCATTACGCGTGATGCTGGGGCTGATTAATTTATTCCAACTGTATGCTTCGCCGATTGATAAAACTATAATAGTTTGAGTCACGACGATCGCGTTACGTTGTTTCCCTTGCGTTACGCTACTCAGGGTTTCAAGGGAAATTGCGGGAATTCCATTGCGATAACGTAAGCTTCTCAATGACCTCTTTTCAGTCTCGCGTCGTGGTCTAAGACTGTCAAACAAAGCACGATTCCTTCGCAAGGAATTTACCAATTTCCACCGTTTTAAATGTTGGGTGCTTCTTAGAAGTTATTCATTCGATTTGCCGCTTCAAAATGGTGAAATTTCCGTTTGAAAACGGCACACTTGAGTCCAGAACATGTTAACAATATGGGGCCAAATTTAATCTGTTTTTAATAAATAGATCAAATGATGCGTTGACGTCACACAGGTAGGGGTGAGTGGGTCCCCTCCCTCGCGATATAAGCGACAAGAATGGATTTTGATTGGCCTGCTTCTGTTGAAGACAATCAGAACAATACACCCCGAGTAGGAGAGGGGTGAGTTTAATGAATAAATTAATGTACCGATTTGTAGCTACGAGGAAGAAAAAAAAAAAGAAATCGACCCGTTTTTAGACACGGTATGCCCCCTCAGGGCATCTCGCGTAATAAATAAAACAGTGGAATAATCAACCTGGGATCTATATCGGATTTCATTCAAATACAACACACGCCTAGTAATACTAAGAGTTTGTAGGAAAGATGAAGCAATTTATATCGTTTTACGAACAGGGAAGTTGTTTTAGGTGTCTCTGCGAGTTCTTTAATATCTTTTGGTGTTGCCGTTTCGAAAATTGGAACGATAATTCAGTTTCGATAAAATCGATTGCCCTGATTCAAAAATCGATAATTATCGATTACTCACTACGAAATATTTTATCGATTTTTATCGAATTTCTAAAAAATTAATCGATTTTTATCGATTGTTATCGAATGCTATCGATTATCGATATTATCGATTGACTAACCCGGGCATGTATGGAAGCAATGCTTTCAGTCGGCTGATATCTTTTATTGCATTTCTTCTTTCCTTGTGGGTGTCATGTCCCTTAAATTCTAAAATGGTTATTATAATAATTTCGTCGGGCATTGCGGAGTATTTTGCGGGCTAAATACTAGTTGTTCAATGCTTTCGAGTGGTATACCGTGCATGTAAATTTGTCCGGCTTCGTCGAGCGAAACTGAGCCTGAGTTGGACCAAAAACATATTTACGCCCGCGAATATCAACTCTATTGTTTAAGTATTCTTTCGATATTTTCAGTTCGACTCAAAGACTAGAAACCATGCAAACATTTGAATTTCGTATGAATAAATATAATATAGTGCTCAGTGCTTCGTTTCGAATCTTCAAGAGACACTAATTCGATACTTCATCACCTATCTTCATACACAATAATAACATCTGATCTCCATAGAATCAAATGCGAAACTTTCATTCTGATTTAGTGTTTCGCACGTCTGTTCTTTGTCCTCCGAGGGGATGAAGAATATTTGTTACAGAAAGTAGAAAATTTTAACCTCCTAATCTCATAAAAAGTTAACAAAATGTGTAATTTCTGTTGCCACCTTCTGGAAAATCGGCCCAGATAAAGAGTAAGAATAATGTCCCATCATGAATACATAAGAACGTCATCCAAAGCCCGTGTCTTTCAAAGGAGTTGAGACTTTTTGTTATAAATAAATAAATAATAAAGTAAATAAGTAAATCAAAAAAAATATATTAAAGAAATTAAGCACATTTTGAGACTTTCTAAATATGTTAGTCGTTAACAAGACTTCAGTTACGGTTCATCACAAGAAAGTAAGGTCAAAGAAATAGTATGGAAGAGAAAAGAAGGGTTTTTCTTTGGAATTAGACATGAAATTGACATCTGCATGAAATGAAACATGACCTGTGATCCGACAAAATGCGCCAACGCATCTTAAATCTAACCCAAAAGCCGATCTTTTAGCGCTTAAGTCTAGCTTTCAACAACAGAATCGGCTCAATCAGAGCAAGACAGCGTTCTAGATTGATTTTCAATCTTCATACTAGATTCATGCTGCACGCGTAATACTGCGATCGAACATCTAAAAAATATTTATCATATGACACTTTCGAGCGGAAATACCACGCAGAAAGACAACGAAAGTTTCATCAGAAACAATGAGATTTTGATTAGAAAGTCGTGTTTTAGTATGGAAAGGGATTTTGGACCTTTTTACAATAAATGCGAATGATTAGCCTTAATTTGCAAAATAAGTGCATGTGTATGGAATGGCGTTCCTGTTCAATTTTGGCCACATTTTGTCAAGTCTTATTAAACGAAACCTTAAATTAAAACGTTCGCCGTCCTAGTACAGAGTACGGGCCTTCGTATCCCGGCAGTGTTTCGTATCATGCATCGCGAAATATCCTGATCTTTTTACTTACTCATTTTATGTTTACGCATACAACGCTAGATTCTCTGAGGCACGAAATTACTCGGCCACGTTTATAAATGGACGCTGAACTTTAAATTCGTTTGCTAATTTTAGAGCTAATTAAGGAAAAAGCAATCATCCGTCAAACTATTATCTATTTACCTGTACATATGGTAAACAAGATGATCATCAGAGTCGCCACAGCAAGGTGGAAATCTGCCATCATGAATAACAGTCAACTCAGTGAAGGTAAGAAATTGAAGACGCGTTCGCTGGAAACCGAACAGAAAGGCAACTGCACGCTGCGCAGGAAACAACATTTGAATAATTTAACTTGAGTTTTGGCAAAGTCATAACTTTCGCGTGGCTCGAAACCGAATTGAAAAAGAAACAGAAATGAAACTGATGTAATATGCTGAGAACGTCAACGTTTGACAAAGGCTCGAAATTGAAAAAAAGTAGCAAGTAACAAGTAGCCACAGTGTATAACTGATGGCACCACTATCGATCGCATTCTTGTCGCACAAATCTTAAGCAATTTACAGTCCTATACCAAAGTCCCAAAATCTGGAACTCTCTCCCAATATCGTTTACTTTTTCTCTAGTTTTTTTCACCTTTAAGGAAGAAACGTTGCAGTTTTTATCTGTAAAATCATGAATTGACCAAGCTGCACTTACGCAGCACCATATTTTCTATTTATTAATAACAGCTGAGGTGGCCTCTTATAAGTCTGGTTGTTTCTTGAGGTCTCCTCGCCATTATTGTAAATTGAATGATATCTTTTGTTTTTAGAAAGGAAAATAAATGATGATGATGATGATGAACTGATATTCTAATATATTACCCGTATGACGGCTATTTTCGGATATTTCTCAGGAGTACAGTGATATTTCATTTTCGTGGTTAATTTACTGCCATTACTTCAGCGCCCGTTGTTATCAATTTCTCTAAACTACAGTACAAAAACCTCTTTTTTCAGCGTTTAAAAAAAAAGCTCCCGGAAGGCATTAATGCTGTACTTTGATGGCCAACATACCGGCCCACCTATATAAAGCCTGCAGCGAGCCCGGTTTCTTGTTAATGAATGATGAATTCTCTTGCGGAAACTTCAGGGCACCCAACGACAGAATTTAAGTAAGATACTGTCGTTCTCATTTGTATTAATTCGTCTAAAGGCCTTTGAAATACGTCTTTGTGTAAGGCAACACGGTCTAACCTTTTCGGATTCTTTAGCTGACCATTTAAGTCCCAGAAATTTTTAGGGAAAAATTTGTAAGTAATAGAATCCCATCCACCAAGATTCTGATCTACTGCTCACTTTCCGAAAATGCGTTTTTTTTTTCTTTCGACATTCTGGGAAATCTTCAACACTTCTTTGATTTATTTGTGTACAACCATGGTTCTTGCGTTGGTATTTGTGCCAAAGGTACTGTAAGTAAACTCCTCTTATCTCTTTTAAGAACGTCTAATTTGGGAGCTGAGGCTAAACGGTCATATTTATTTGGCAAGTCTAGCCAGAGGAGTAATCCATCCAAATCAATCCGGTTTTATGAAGGGTAGGTTTATTGGAGAGACAGCTCGTTCAATCTTAGATATTATCGCCCACACTGAATCACTACAGTTACCAGGTCTTTTACTGTTTATTGATTTGGAAAAAGCTTTTGACTCCATAGAACATGAATTTCTTTATAGAGCATTACAGTGTTTTAATTTCGGACCCTCCTTCATAAAGTGGATTCAAATGTTTTACAATAACCTCTCAAGTTGTGTTCTTAACAATAGTTTTTTTCTCTTCTCCTTTTCAGTTAGAAAGGGGTGTTAGGCAGGGAGATCCTCTGTCGCCTTATTTATTTCTAATTGCAATTGAAATTATGGCAATATCTATAAGAACAAATGAGGATACTGAAGGCATAAAAATTGCGGAATATGAAACTAGGTCTTTGTTGTATGCAAACGACATGACAGCTACTCTAGCAAATATATCATCAGTCGAAAAAGTAATAGAAATCCTAAATGACTTCGAAAAATGTTCCGGCTTAAAAATGAACCTTTCTAAAACCAAAGCTATGTGGATTGGAAAAAACAAAAATTCTTTAACAACACCTCTGGGTCTTGAGTGGTGTACAGCTGTCGAGACCCTAGGCATTTACTCCTCCCCTGACCATGAGCATGTTATGAAACAGGATTTCCAGGATAAATTAAATGAAGTTCAAAAAACGATTAACTTATGGAAACTCAGAGGTCTCTCACTATTTGGCAAGGTTACAATAATCAAACCTTTTCTAATCCCTAAATTATTATATGTATCCTCAATAATAGAAACCGCACCCGAAATTATTAAACAGATGGAGAAAATGATCTAAAAAATTTTATGGAAAGGCCCTAATAAAGTCACAAGGCTTTCTGTTATAAATACCTTAGAGAATGGTGGACTGAACCTTACAGACCTTGAGCTACATATTAAAGCATTAAGATTGTCCTGGATTCCGCGCCTCTCAGATGAGAAGGAAGGGCCCTGGATTTCTTATCTTAAATATTCTTGTTAGATTTAACTATGATGTAAATGAGGTTGACTTAAGTCTCAGTAAGTTTTACTTACAGCTTCTTAGATGGTGGGCGGATTTTAGATGCTCCTTTTCTGATGTGAATTATTCTCAAAATGTAATTTGGAATAATAAGGATATACGAATAAACAATAAACCCGTTTTTTATAAAACATAGTTTGACAAGGGGATAATTTATTTGAATGATTTACAGTTTGATGTTGACAATGTGCGCTCCTACGAATCCTTTAAGCAGAAAGGACTTAACACTAAGGGTGAAAATCTAAATCCGGATTTCCCAATCGAACGCACCCTCAGATCATTCGGATCATGCCGTATCGAAGGAACCGACGAATCCTTGTCCAGAGTGGATTCGTCGGTTCCTTTGATGCGGCATGATTCGAATGATCTGAGGGTGCGTTTGATTGGGAAATCCGGATTTAGATTTTCAAAATCTAAATCCGGATTTCCCAATCGAACGCACCCTAACTTTTTGACTTGGACAGCCTTGAGATCCTCTACTATTAATATGAAATCAAAAAACTCCTGCTCCATTCCCACAGCGGGTATAATCTCGATCCTATGAACTTCGATTGTAAGTTTAAATCTTTTAATACATATACGGCAAGGTGTAAACAGTTTCATTCTACGATGATATCAAGTAAAGCAAGAACCCCGAATGGCCTTAAAAAGTTGATAGCAGATTTTGAGCTCTCAAATGCGCAGGAAGTTTTCTCTATTCCTTACCTTGTTGCGAGCGAAACATATGTTTGGTCGTTTCAGTACAGAGTATTGAATTTCATTTTGTTTACGAATGATAAACTGTTCAAAATCGGTTTAAGTGATTCAGACAAGTGCTCTTTTTGTGGAACCTATACAGAAAATCTGTACCACCTCTTCTTTAACTGCTCCTTTGTGCAAGCCGTTTGGAACGTATTTACACTCTGGTGGTTTGATCTTAGTGGCGAATATTTAACTTTAACTTCAAAAGATATTATGGTTGGCTTACTTCAGAGGAACGATTTATTAAATTATTTGATAATTTTAGGGAAATTAGCTATTTGGGAATGTAGAAAAAATAACACCTCTCCAACATTTAGTTTGTTTTTGCACAAGGTTGAAGTTAAAACACAAGTTGAAAAAATAATTGTTATAAGAAACAGAACCCTTCGCGATTTTCAAATTAGATGGGAGCTTCTCATATAGCTTTTGTTTGCCTTTATTTTTTTTTTTTTAAGGAAAAGAATGGAAGACCAATGCATAAATTTAGATCTTTATTTATTAGTTTATTAGTAGTCTAATTTTTGTTAGGGGGTGTTTACATGATACCGGCGCGACTTTCATTCCGGTACGAGTTCACTCCAGTTCGCTCTTGTGGCTCTGTATTCGTTTTCATGATACCAGCACAAAATCTTGTACCGAAGCGGGTCATACCGGTGTGAGTTCACCCCGGTAACCGCACCGGAGCGAGATTTTTATTCCGGTACGAAAACTAGTTTCGATGTCATGTAAACGCGGTATGGCCGTTCGCTGCAGCATGAAATCACTCTCCTGGGAGTCTAGAACGGATAGCGCATGAGCAGTCTTCGATATTCAATTGAATATGGCGCCAAAATCACGTCGGTCGACAAAAAGTATCCCTTCATGTAAACACGGTATGAAATCACAATGTCATACCGGTATCAAACTCGCACCGGTGCAAGTTTTCACATGTAAATACCCCCTAGAGAAGTAACTGGGCGTCGCCATTGTCGGTGTGTGTTCGTTGTGCAATGCTTAAGAGCGGCTGCCTGAAAGAATCGAGAACTGCATTTCAGCGACCACTGAGTCGAATTTCTGATATTTCGTCTGAAGATATCCTTGGATTAACTATTTTCGAAAATCATATTTTAAAGTTCCAAGGTAGTTTATTTTTTGAGAAAATTGCAAGAGTTTGAAATGCGGCCTAGGTGCGGTCACGCGCCAATGAAAACCGCGAAAATTTAGGTCAAAGGACGAAGCCCCCTTCACGGTGAAAAATAACTCAATGAACTTGAAACTTTACCCAAACCTAGACCAATCATCTCACAAGAAAATTAACACAATAAACATTCCAAACTCGCTGGCTGCTGTCTAAAGCATGCAGATTTGTGTACGCTACTCAAAATGGTCTTGAAACTAATGCCTATTTTCATTAAAATAAAATTGTTTCTGGTATGTGATTTTCTCAAAATTAAATCTCATATATCAAAAGACGAAGAAAAGAACTTTATTTGTTCCAAGTTTCAAGCTCTGATTCAAACTCTTTCCCACTCAAGGAAGATCGAATATGCGTGCGATACTTGCGGCTCGCAATTCACATCACCGGAATTATGAGATCAGAACCGATTCACAAACACTTGACATCTGGAACCCGTGAATGTTTCCAAACATCACATATTGGTCCCTAAAACTAATCAGACTGACTGAAGACAGCCAATCAATGTTTTCCAATCCCAGATTTCTTTCCTATTCTGCTCTAAAATAATATATAATATAAATAACATGTGCAACAAATTTGCATACCATTTCGATGTCGCAGGAAAAAGTAGTGCAAATCAAACTTTACAACTCCTTTATCTTCTTTAATGAAGCAGTCGATCAGTAAAATGAAGAAAACCGTGTGATTTTGTTCCTGCCATGTTGTTTTGAGCAGCGACGGCTCCGAATCAATAAGCCAGTGTGACACTGAACAACTGTAACTCGATATGCACTTCGCTGATGCTGGTAACGCGCACGTGATCCTGGCCAGGCACTTACGCGTTCAGGGCGCTTTTAGAAAAGTACTGCTTGTGGGCTACGACCTGACTCTGGTGATGATGACCTTGTCAAGCTTAAGGACTGTACAAGAGATCTGAGAACCCACCTTTCCAGCTTTGGTTTCTTCCGCAAAAAAAAAATGGACGTTCATTATTAGTGTCAGTTTTTGGTTTTTTGACTTACAGTAATGCAGATTCTGGAAGGTCGAAGTTTTGCAAAAAAAACCTATCCATAACCACCATCCCCACAATTAAAAAATATAAAATTTGTAACTTTGAGGGTATCAGAGTAGTAAATTCCCCACCGACCAACCCGACCTCCCCCACCCCCATCCCCCCTGGCGATAAGCGTCAATTGTAGTTATTGTTTACTTTCCTAAACCGGTTTTCTCGTTGTTCCTACCATATTTTTTTTCGATTTCCGAGAAGATAGGAATCTTGCCAGCCTTGGTCTGTCTGGTGAAGGCCACGAAAACTAACTTATTGCTAGCGCAAGCGGGTGAGGGTCGTATCTACCTGATTACTAGCACGAGCGGTTGAGGGCCGTAGCTACCTGATTACTTACTAGCACGAGCGGGTGAGGGTCGTATCTACCTGATTACTAGCACGAGCGGTTGAGGGCCGTAGCTACCTGATTACTAGCACGAGCGGTTGAGGGCCGTAGCTACCTGATTACTAGCACGAGCGGTTGAGGGCCGTAACTACCTGATTACTAGCACGAGCGGGTGAGGGCCGTAACTACCTGATTACTAGCACGAGCGGGTGAGGGCCGTAACTACCTGATTACTAGCACGAGCGGGTGAGGGCCGTAACTACCTGATTACTAGCACGAGCGGGTGAGGGCCGTAACTACCTGATTACTAGCACGAGCGGGTGAGGGCCGTAACTACCTTATAACTAGCACGAGCGGGTGAGGGCCGTAACTACCTTATAACTAGCACGAGTGGGTGAGGGCCGTAACTACCTTATAACTAGCACGAGTGGGTGAGGGCCGTAACTACCTTATAACTAGCACGAGCGGGTGAGGGCCGTAACTACCTTATAACTAGCACGAGTGGGTGAGGGCCGTAACTACCTTATAACTAGCACGAGTGGGTGAGGGCCGTAACTACCTTACAACTAGCACGAGCGGGTGAGGGCCGTAACTACCTTATAACTAGCACGAGCGGGTGAGGGCCGTAACTACCTTATAACTAGCACGAGTGGGTGAGGGCCGTAACTACCTTATAACTAGCACGAGCGGGTGAGGGCCGTAACTACCTTATTACTAACACGAGTGGGTGAGGGCCGTAACTACCTTATAACTAGCACGAGCGGGTGAGGGCCGTATTTCGCTTATTAATTTTCCAATTTCAGATTTCCTGTTATTATTTTTTTTACGGAGTTGAAAGAAACTGGCAGGAGCAGCGAGAAAAAGGTCTTGGAAAGTAAACAATAACCACAACATTATTGACGCGTATAGCAAGGGGGAAGGGGGAGGTCGGGTTGGTGGGGAATACACTACTTAAATATACAGATTTCACATTTTTAATTGTGAGGATGGTTTTTTTTGTTTTTTTTGTTTTTTTTTTTTTTTTAAATGAAGAAGAACTTTATTTCACTACATAAATACTTATTACACTTTTCAAATAGTTAAAGAAAAGAAAAAAATAATAATACAACAACAGCAACAACAACTACAATGCTACTATTATTACAAAGTTGTGATAATATATTACCGTATTACGATACTTAGCCTGCGAGCAAGCTCTCTAGCTTGGGGGTGGGGGACTTGCTCGCAGGCTATACTTAACAATTATTCCACGAGCGCGCGTTGGATATGAGATGATAGATAGCCAACGAGGCGCGTAGCGCCGAGTTGGCTATAATCATCTCATATCCAACAAGCGCAAGTGGAATAATTGTTTTATTAAAAACAATCAAGAAATATTGCTAGATCTAACTGATTTCGCTGTGAGAGAAGAACCAGCAGACAATTTAATGGCCGCCATTTCTTGGCCATGGTATAATTGCTCATATACCATGGCCGCTCAGCCAATCAAATCCCTTGAATTGCATTATACAATGATCCAGTTTTTAATAATATTCTATATGACAGAAGTTTATTTTAAACGCAGATACTAAACACACGTACACACAAAACCAAACTGCATAAGCCGTTGCATTAGCGCGGCAGCTATTACTTAAGAAATTAGCTGAAGCTAATGTAGGTAAAAGAAGGAGCATATTGTTTTTCGACAGCTAAAATTAACTTTGAAATTTTTCAATGCGGTATTTAAATTTAATTTTTTTTATAAAGTCGGAGAGAAGCAATGCTTCTTCGTTAAGTTTCCTGGTGTATATATGTCGCTTGATGAATAAGAGTGTGTAATTAAATTTCTTTAATAATGGCATGGAGTTATTAAAGATTCCAAATAAGAGTTCTTCTTTGTTTGGAGTAAAGTTTGTGTTATTGTTATCATTAAACCAAGACAAACAAGTTCTAGTGAAGCGCTGAGTGAAGTGGCGTTCAAGGAAAGTATGGTCAATAGAGTCCTGATCCCTGCAGTAAAAAAATTCATTATCTGTTTTAATTCCGAATTTGTGAAGTTCTTTCTTCGTAACGATAATTCTGTGTATAAACTTGAAGTGAAATTCTTTCATTTTATTTTCCTTGCTGATATCCCGAACGGAACTGAAAATGTCACTCCATTTTTCTTCATCTAAATTGAGAGTAGTGTCCCAACGTTGAGGACCAGAATGCTTGTCGTTATACGTTTTATTAATTATGAGCCAATAGAAATCTTTCGCCTTCGCTTCCATAAGGTTGATTCGTACCTCATTTCCAAGACGAAAAGAAGTTACATCGTTGATATGAGCCAAGGCGGAATATTGCATTGATATTGATTTTGAGACCAGGTGTTTTGGTATAGCGTTAACGACCTGATAGAATTGGAGAAAGTTAGTGTTAGTTAAGCCATATTTCCTTCGAAAGTCATTGAAAGATAAGAAACTACCATCGCTTCTCAGTAGGTCTTTGATTTCTCGTACTCCTTTCAAGAACCACTCTTTAATAAAAAAGGGTTCACCACCAATTAGGATATCCTTGTTGTTGAACAAAATTGTGTCATGAAAGTCCCTGGTAGAATAAAGAGTTCTTAGCTCCCTAAAAAACTCAAGCATTTCTCTGTAGAACCTTGGTAGATCGAGTAAATACTTGACATTGTAATTGCAGTTAAGAAGGAATCTCAGACCTCCTCTCTTTCTAAAACAATAGTCTGGTAACGTCTTCCAATTCTGATTTTGACAGTTTAAAAGCCTAGGAATCCAAGCTAAACGTAACGATTTTATCATTGTCTCAAAATCAACCATACGTAGTCCACCTTTGACATATTCCTGGTAAAGTCCAGCTCTTCTAATTTTGTCACGCTTATTTTTCCATAAGAACCAGAAAAGGCGTCTTTTAACATTATCTATGACATCGTTTGGAACGTCTATATTGGATATAGAGTAAACAAGAGACGAGATCCCTAGTGCTTTAATTATTAGAACCCTTCCAAACAGTGATAAGTCTCTGGATCTTCAAATATCAAGATTTGTTTGGAGTTTTTGGATTTTAATTTTAAAATTTAGTTCATCATTACCTTTAGAATCATACGATAAATATATTCCAAGGAATCTGGTCGGGCAATGAACCCACTTAAGACTTAATGGTTTATTACGATTATTAGCCCACTTGCCAAACCACATAGCCTTTGTTTTTTCAATGTTTAAACGTAAGCCAGATATTTTCCCAAATTCTCCTAAAATAATCAATGCCTCCTCAACCGAACCCACGTCTGCACAGAAAAGATTAGTGTCGTCTGCAAACTGGCTCAATTTAACTTCGTGATTACAGAGGTTGATGCCATTCACATTGTCAGACTGCCTAATTTTGTTACACATTAGTTCTGCCGTCAGAATAAAGAGAAAAGGAGATAAAGGGCAGCCTTGCCTCACACCCACGGAGGGTTTAATCCAGTTAGTAGCGAAACCATTGTTTAGGATTGCGCTTTCAATGTCTTTGTAGAAGACCTCTACCCACCTCCTTAAGTTTGTCCCAAAGTTATAAATCCTGAGAGCATGTTGTATCAGTGACCATTCTAAAGTATCAAAGGCTTTGCGAAAGTCTAATGAAAGGAGAATCCCTGTAGTTTGATCCCTTTTTGTTTGTTCCATTAAATCACTAATAAGTCTTATATTCTCTCCGATGTATCGACCTTTTACAAACCCTGTTTGGTCCGAGTGTATCAACTTAGGTAATAAAGGTTCAATTCTCTTAGCTATAGCCTTTGCTGCTACTTTATAATCCACATTTAAGAGGGTGATTGGTCTCAAATTTTTAAGATTTGCCAAGGATTCCTCCTCTTTTGGAATTAAGGTTATCACACCTCTACGCTGGGAAATGGATAATTGACCTTTCTCATGAGCAGTGTTCAAAGAATCCACCAGATCGTTTCCTGGGATATCAAAAAAGCATCTGTAAAATTCGACTGTAAATCCATCTTCACCAATTGTGAGGATGGTGGTTATGGATGTTGTTTTTTTTTAATTTTTTTTTTCGCGAAAAAATCGACGTTCCAGGATCTGTATAACTGTAAGTTAAAAAAACGAAATGACACTAATACTTGAATTTTTTTTCGCGAAAAAAAAATACAAAGCTGGCAAGATATGGTTGGCCATTCGTTTCAAAATTATGACATGATATACCTGGCTATTTTTGCCGCGTATACTCGTAACATCCACTATGTATGGGCTTTTATCCCATATATATGGCCATCCAAAAAGGGCCCTTATTAAGCGTGCTAAAATGCGCGTATACGCGGGGTTTCGAAATTCCGTCTGTGTATGTAAGCACGAAAAGTACCTTCATTTGGGAAGGCCTCCATGTATGATGGCAATAAAAATAACATGGCGGCGATTTCAAGTAAGATCTCTTGTTGTGGCCTTTCTTCTTCTTTCTTGTTCTCACTGCTCTCCTACAACAGAACTCTTGAAGACTATTACTCGGCTTTTAACCGACTGTTCAAGGTTTTATCCTCACGCTGATCGCAACGTGGCGGAGAATTTGATCGTCCGCCTTGAGGTTGCTGTAGATTCTGTTCGCCGTTTGGTTGATTCGTTGGACAGATGTGATCAAGCGAATGACGAGAGAATACCACATCTTGAATCCCTGGTGAGACAGCTTCAAATCTTATTAAACAGATGGGAAATGTTTGCAATAAGAGCAGTTTCGTGCACCTCTTTACGCCCGATTAGGGCTTTGCCAGGTGTGTCAGCTACACCTAATCCAAGAGTGAGTCATCCGGCGTACGAAATTTCAATACCTCAATTGAAGTTTCTAAGCAACAGAATGAGATTTAATTGTTCCCAGATAATAAGATAATAAGATAATAAGATAATAAGTAATAAGATAATAAGTTATTAGTTTCCAGAACTACTCTTTGGCGTAGAGTAAGGAACATGGAGTCATTTTCCCTTCAAAGTCGTTATACAACCCGGCCTGATCAATCGATGAAATGAAATTGAAATTTTGTCTGTGTATTATTTTTAATAGCAATGTATTTCTCAGTTCTATATTTGACGTCTAATTGTTTTAAGAAAACTTCACATTCTGGAATTTTATCTTGTTTTCGACTTTGCCATATATGCAATTTTGCGAGAGTTATAAGATAATTCAATAACTTGTATTTTTCTAATTTACCGATATATACATCTTGTAACGTGATTTTTTCCCTTTTACCTGAAAGTACAAACCAGAAGTTTTCAAAGTTTTCCCAAAAGAGAAGAGTAAAAGGACAATTGTAAAATATGTGATAGATGGTTTCTGTTTCCACTTTGCAAAGAGTACAGGTATCGTGTAGAACTTATAAGTAAAAATGATGTCATCCAACAGTTTTAACTGAAAGCTTCTTATAAAGGTTTCCGATGAAACTGACCGCAAATTGAGAAAAATCTTTGACACAGTAATATTATCTAAGTCAAAGTCATTTTTCAATTTAGTAAAGCCCCTTGATACTATTCCCTTTTTTGTAATGAGGAGCTCATAGAATTGTTTACTTTTACATTGCACAGGATCAAACACTTTTTCCCCGCAGCAAAATTCTAATAAACCAGTTTTCTCCTATTATCATCCAAAGATTTCAAGTGGCCAGGAATTGCACTTCGAATCCCTGCCCACGTGAAAAAGTTTGATTGTTTCAATCCTGCATCTGTTGCAATATTGTATGACTCTAAACTTCCCTTATATTATCAAATTGCATCTGATTAGTTAATAGGATACCTACTTTAACATAGCTGTGGTAGTAAATGCTCTTTCCGTCTATTTTGATAAGCTTATTGTTCCAAATTATATTTTCCGCAGTAAGAGGCGAAGTAGAGAAAGCATTCCTAAAATCATCCCACCACTGGAGGAGTTCACTGTAAAATGATGAATTGATTTTATAATCCCTCATATTATAATTACAGCTAACATAAAAAGTTCCACCATAACTTTCCAATAGGTTATCCAAAAAGGCCTTCCATGGTATTCGGCCCGGTGAATAAATTCTTGCAAGCCAAGCTAATCTTAGTGATATTATAGACGTTTCAATATCTGTTAACCGAAGTCCTCCAAATGTTATGTCGTTAACTACTGTTAATCGAGCTATTTTATCAGGTCCATTCCACAGAAAATTATATATAATAGTATTAAGTTGTTTTATAAACTCTTGCGGAGTTGGCAAAACTGAAAACACATATGTCATTTTTGAAAGCAAAAGGGATTTAATAATTGTAATTTTGCCGAGCAGCGAGAGGCCCCTGCAACGGCACAGTCGTATCTGCAGCCGAATATCTTTTAGTTCATCCTAAAACTTTTTCTGTAATCGTTCGATTTCATTATATGTGAAAACTATACTGAGTGCTTTAACGGAATTGACCCATGTTAGCCCTAGGGGTGCCGCTGTATCGTTTCGACAGGAACCGATCCACATAGCTTCAGTTTTTTTTATAATTTACCTGCAACCCGGAACAGGTTTTAAATTGATCTAGCAAATTAAAGATACGTTGAGGATTTTCAATATCAGGCACAAACACGGTAAGATCGTCAGCGTATTGTACAAATTTAAACTCCTCTTTACCTATTTTAATGCCTTGAATATTTGTTGTACGAATAGCAGTTGCTAGAACTTCAGCAACAATAATAAAAAGATAAGGTGACATCGGATCTCCTTGCCTGACCCCTCTCTGTATCTCAAATTGAGGAGTGCACATTCCAATGTTTATGACACAGCTAGATATGTTTTTGTAGAATGTTTCTATCCACCCTTTTAAACTTTCAATCGATCATCGGAAATCCAATCGATCAATCGATGACAATTAGTTAATTGATATCGATTGTTAGTATAAATCTACTAGTGTTCTATCACGAATGCCGTTCTCTGATTGGCTACGCTACTCGCTATCTATTCTGTGATAGATAGTGAGTAGCGATTTTCAACAAAATGGCGCCTGCTTCTTCGCGTTTTCGAAGTGTCTGCGATGAGGAAATAGATAATTTACTTGTTTAGTTTTGACCGACTAGTAGATTTATACTAAAACAATTAGATTATTCGCTCTCGATTTCTATGCGTGATAGCTGATTCGGGCTGCGCCCTCATCAGCTATCACGCGATAGAAATCTCGAGCTCATAATCTAATTGTTAAATATCGGTCAATCGATGACCAATCGATAATCACTAGCTTGGGTCAATTAAGCTGACTGTTTTCGATTTGTAATTTTAGTTCCGCTCGTGGCCGTATACGTGACTGGTGACCCAAACCCGTACAAAATGTCTGAAGTTATTTAAACTATCTACAACGTTGTAGTTAAAGGGTATCATGAATGCCCACTTTCTGTTGAACTTGAGTGAGTGAGTGTTTCGTTGCTCCAAAGAAGAGGGGAGATCGAGGGAACGCGCTAAAACTTTCTGTCACAGCTACATCCCTCCAATTTTGTTCTTAAAATTCTTTTCCTAGTGCCAAAAGTTTCCAATTCATGAATTTTTCAGAAGCGATGTTTTATGAAAATTATTTGACATCGGATTTCCATACAAACACTGTTATTTCAAGCATGTTTGCCTACCCGTCAAAATGGCGTCGAAAACCGTGATAAGGCCTATTGTTTGTTGCACAACTTAAATACACTATAAGTCTGAAAAACCCATATATCCCACCATGTATTACAAATCTCCAACGGATAAGGCAGTGCAGTCCATCAATGTGCCAGAGAGAATTAGGTCCCCTGACGCTGTAAACGCGCCTTGTAATAGTATTAAACCACCTCATAGCACTCCCCACTGGGTCAGTTCGAACCAAACTAGACCTTACACGTTGACGCTGAACATAGACATTTCTACGTCGCAAATGTCCCAGCATCATGCTGATACCAGAATTAGGAAACCCACGTCTTACATGTCGAATTGATTCGTCTAAATCATAATCTGAGATGGTTATATAACGACTTTGAAGGGAAAATGACTCCATGTTCCTTACTCTACGCCAAAGAGTAGTTCTGGAAACTAATAACATTCTTGTTATCTGGGACCAATTAAATCTCATTCTGTTTCTTAGAAACTCCAATTAAGGTATTGAAATTTCGTACGCCGGGCGACTCACTCTTGGATTAGGTGTAGCTGACACACCTGGCAAAGCCCTAATCGGGCGTAAAGAGGTGCACGAAACTGCTCTTATTGCAAACATTTCCCATCTGTTTAATAAGATTTGAAGCTGTCTCACCAGGGATTCAAGATGTGGTATTCTCTCGTCATTCGCTTGATCACCTCTGTCCAACGAATCAATTCAACCAAACGGCGAACAGAATCTACAGCAACCTCAAGGCGCACATTCAAATTCTCCGCCATGTTGCGATCAGCGTGAGGATAAAACCTTAAACAGTGGGTTAAAATCCGAGTAATAGCCTCCAAGAGTTCTGCTGTAGGAGAGCAGTGACAAGAAGAAAGAAGAAGAAAGGCCACAACAAAAGATCTTAACTGAAATCGCCGCCATTTTTTTTCATTGCCATCATACATGGAGGCCTTCCCAAATGAAGGTACTTTTCGTGCCTACATACACAGACGGAATTTCGAAACCCCGCGTATACGCGAGTTTTAGCACGCGTATACATGGGCCCTTTTTGGACACGCATATATGGGTATTAATTACGCATATATGCGCGCTGGTGGTGACGCATATTTTAGTATATACACGATATAAATGGCCATATATATGGGATAAAAGCCCATGCATAACGGATGTTACGAGTATACGCGGCAAAAATATCCATGTATATCATGTCATAATTTTGAAACGAATGGCCAACCATAGCAAGACGGGCTCTCGCATCTCTCATTACAGTCTTTTACCTTGGCCCACAAGCAGTATTTTTCACTGTTTACAGTTTCCAAAAGCGCTCTCTACGCGCAGGATTTCATACCGAAATGGCTGGCCAGGGTCACGTGCGCGTTACCCACATCAGTGAATTGAATTTTCAGTGTCACATTGGCTTACTGAGTTGAGCCGTCGCTGCTAAAAACGAACACTCAAAACAACACGGCAGGAACAAAGTCACACGTTTTGCTCCATTTTCAAAGAAGACACTTAGCAGGGTCTATCTATTTATGTTAATAACGTGGATAAAAAATTGAGTCTGTCCAACCCCGGTTGGAAAAGGACTATACCTACCCGGCAGCTTACTACAGTTGGAGAATTAATTTGTTTGCAAATTTAATATGACAGTGCTCAAAAGAGATGAAGCAAAATATTTTATTACATATTCTCAGAAACGGACAATCCAATGCATCAATCTCTTGAAAAAAACTGGAATACAGTCAAAATCTTTCGTCTTCGTCAGCTGTCTAGTCGTCAGTTGATTTTCAGTTTACTTTGAAACTTAAATATCCCTGGCAACCTTAGCACTGTCACTGCCGATCATCTTATGCGTATCTGAGACTTGTACATTAGTTTTATGTTCTAATTGAGGTCATTTTTTACTAGCCAATATAAACGGTTTAAGGTTACTATTTTATACATCAGCAATGAATCAATAACCCTTTTAACAAGATTTATTAAAGCAATTTTAAACTGAGTGTCAAAAGTAAATAGTGTTTGCTTTGGTTTTGCCTCACTACGCCCTCTCATTAGTTCGCAAATTTCACGACACTTCCTTACACCAGTTAGATCAAAACCAAAACCAACTCTTACCAGCTTGCAAGCGTCCCCCCCCCCCCCCCTCCCTTAGTGCGGGCGACATGCCGTGATTTGCTTCGAGTTGTGATTGGTTTATTTGCCCTGTTTCGGTGCTGTCATTGGCCAGAGCTGATCACATTGGTTTTGGCATACCGACGCACAACTGTAAACCACTCTCAACTAAAGTAATTGAACAAGCAGCACGTAAAAAAATCCGTCAAAAAAACTGACTACGAAAAATAAGCGAAAATCTTAAGGAATATAAATGTTGATGATACCTCATTTCCTCATCTAAAATTTTAGCAGCTTTTACAATACTTACAACGGACGAAAATTTAAGATAACAAAAACACCATCTGAAAATTATTTGAGTTAAAAAACGTGAGCACGTCATTTCCGAAAGTTCTAGGGAAACTTGATGGCTTTCCGAAAAACCTCGAAAAGTCTAGGGAATCGCTTTTTAGGGGACCGAAATATTCCGTTGAGTGCTCCTGTTATTTCACTCACAGTTGTTGGATATAAGATCATTATAGCCAACTCGGCACTAGGCGCTACGCGCCTCGTTGGTTATCTGTCATTTCATTTCAACACGCACTCGTGAAATAATTGTTAATATGAACGAGGAATTTTCTGACTAGCGTCTCTCCGATGCAATGGCGGAAATTGAAATCAGTCTTGTTCGGAATCGCCTAGCAGTGGCCTTTGCTGTTCACTTTTGTAATCCAGTGATAAGCGAAGCCACCGCACCCAATGAAAGATTATCTTTGCCAGTGATGTCATCAATCTTGCCAGCTGAGAGAAAATTGCAAAAATGACAAAAATGACAAACAAAGCTGGCACAAAAGCCAGTGCAACGATTTCAACCCAGTCAAGAATTTTCATATCATACTTGGCTGGTCCTTCAATGCTCGTTCCAAATGATATCAAAGTTGCTTTTGTAAGGTTAATGACTGCCATCCCAACAAGGGTCAGAAGAGAAAGCGTCTCAGCTTTGTTGGCGATGAGGTTACGATACGGATTCTTCAAAACCTGGTGAAGCAGCATAACAACGCAAGCTACAGTCATGCAAACCATCCGGAGCATTGCCGTCTCTATGAACGCGTGGCAAGAAAGAAAAATCAACCGGCGACCAATCAAAACGCTCTCCCAATAGATCGCTCCGTTATCATTTTCGTTTGGTAGGCGAAACGGGCCGTAAAGCACTTCTAGAACATCTTCGATTCCTTCATTGTTCTGGTCATGTTTTGGCTTTTTCTTGAAGATCTTCTTTACGAGCCAGTACACCAGAAATGGTAACGGAAATATGCAAGCTCCCAGAAATTCTCCGGCAGAAATTGAGGATTTGGAAAGCCTGGTTGAGCCATAATAAAGAACAATGACGAAGGGGACAACAAACACTGCGATATAACCAAGAAGAATATACTGCCACCACTGCCAACAAACAATTTCTCCATTAACGAAGAGGCGCTTTTCTGAACCAATATCGACACAGTACATAAGTTTAAGTGACGTTTCTGCTAGTGTCTCATAGCCTAGCAACAGTATTTCCAGGACAACAGCCATATAATGGAGAAAGGATGGTCTTTCTTTTTGCCGCATCACGTTAAAAACAAAATGTAAGAAAAATAGAACTCCAACTTCGGCCATTGTAACCAGAACGGTAGCAGACAGAAGTAGTTGCTTTGTCACTGCTGTAATCCCTGGAAAAGGACACCCTATTCCGTCGTTGAGGGATTGCACTTTGAAGTTAAATGCAGCAACCACCGCCGACAAGAAATGTATTTTATGAAGCAGTTTTTCCGATGAGCCAACAAGGAGCAACTCAGCAGCTTGATAAAAATAAAATGTGATCTTAAGAAAACCATTGCCTGACTGTTCATGAAGTTGGCCCGAGTCAATTCTCATTTGTTCCTCGTCCCTTTTTCTAAACCAGAAGATCTGCGTTCTTAGAAAACTCAGTATTGGTGGCTTTATTAACAGGTAAAGTACAAATCCAGTTGTTAACAGCAACATCGTTAAGCTCCACATCCAGACGTTGTTGCATTCAGTACGGTTGCGGCATTCAGTAGACAAAAGCGTTTCACTATACCCTGGTAAACATTCGCCACAAAGAAACCCGGTTCTGTTTCCAAGACACTTGTTATACTGCCCTGACTTCGAAGGTGGACTTTCACAGTAATGTTCTGGGCAAGCAAAGAATCTTAATTGTGGTGGATTTTTAGAAATAGGATGTCCCCAGAAATTTGGTTTGGCAGCAATGTTAGTATTGACGCAACTGGCTCCGAAAGGACAATTCAGACATTTAAATGGAGGATCAACAAGTACACCATGCGAAGCTCCTTTGAGAAGGCTGTAAGCTCCTGGACCACATAACTTGCATGAATATCTCAAGACAGTTATATTAATCCGGCAGTCGCTTTTGTTCTTCTCAGCGTACACGAAGTGTGTGTTATTGTCCAGTTCAAGGTTGTATCCTGTACTGCATTGGATGGATGAATTGACATCCATTTTGACAAATCCTCCATTCGAGATTTCAAAAACAGATAAAGCATTTATTTTACCATCATCCACTGCTGTCACCATCGTTGTGTTTTGAACATGAACAGGTCCTTCACTTTCAGAATAGAGAAAAGGACCTTTGTCAAAACGGACTTTGTTTGGTTTTCTTCCCTCTTTTTGGTTAATGAATGAACAATTAATGAAATTAACCTGGCCAGTTCCATAAGCAGAATAAACATGTCCAGCCCGTTGACTTGAAAAGTTATCTCGAAAAGTGCATCCTTTAAAGGTGGTGTTTCCATTACTAAGGTAAACACCGCCAACTAGTAGACCCAAGTTGTCTACGAAAGTAGTATCTTCAAATAGCACGTGACTTTCGTAGCTCCATAATGGATGTGTGTCATTGGCAGTACGCGAGTTGATACATCCGAAATGCACGGGTTCATCATCGTTTGTTAAGACTGAAATAGCACCGCTTGCTGTCTCGCGGAGAAACCCTATGGAACTACTGGAATGTCTTTCCCACTTCTTTCGATGGAAACAGACACAATTTCTAAATGTCGTGTTCCTCACAGTGACGTTTTTTATTCCTTTAAAGAAAAGAGCGAGGCCGGTACATGGTCTTGATTCAAAGATGTCATTCTCCAGTTTGATGACTGCGGCAGAAACAGTTATATGCCTTAAAGGGGCAATGACAATCTGTACAGCATAGCTTAGTTTATTCGTTAGCCTGCTTTTAAAAAGAGAGTTTTTGATGAGCAGTTGAACTGAGAACGGGTCTCGCAAGTAGATGTAGACGTCGTTGATATTATTAATGAAGTTGCACCTGTCGATATAAATGTGAGTTATGTCCTTAGATTGATATGATTTTATATAAAGGCTCCACCAGAATCGCATGGTAGTGATATCAAGGAGTTTTATCTTATAACCACCGCTTATTCTTATGGCTTTACTCTGTCTGTTTTGCTTAGTAATAAAGGACGTGTTAACAATTGTTGCATTTCCTGAATAGTTTTTCATAGCCCAAAGGTTGATAACGGCTAATCCATTCGATGCACCATTGTCCACAAAAGTACAATCAACCACTTCCACATCGACCTTATCTCCTCTTGCCACCACAAACAAAGCACCACCTGTAGCTTTTAAGTTGTTAGACCATGTGGAGTTCTTAACGTTTACTGCTCCGCTTTTTAGTAAGAGGTAGATACTCCTGCAGCTGCGATCATGATGAGGATCTATTCCACTGCAGTTCTTGACTTGGACATTTGTAAAATTTGCATAGAGCTTGTAAGGGCTCAACTTTTTACGATATTGTACCCGTCCGCCGACCAATACCGCACAACCATATTTTTCTGACGAGCATCTGGTAAACTGCACATTGGTGAAATTGAGGTTTACGATTCCATTTGGACTGTTTACAGATATAGCTCCACCTGCTCTTGCCTTGTTTCTTGAAAAGGTAGTGTCAGAGATAGCTAATGATACGCACCCGTTTGAGTTCAAAGAAACAGATCCACCATTCGCATTTATTGCAGACTGATTTATGAACTGGGAAGTTTGAATTTCTATCTCGACGTTGTCAGATGTAACTGTAATACATCGTAACAGCCTGTTGTGAATGCAGTGTACATCGATAAATGTGGCAGACAATTTCATCGCTCGTGAACTGTACAAGCTGCCGACCTGGTCTGATTTTGAAGCAGACAAACGTGACGAAGTTCCTTGGTTATAATTCAGCTGGATATTCTTATAAAATTCTCTTGTGACGGCTGTTACAACATCGTTATTTAGAAAGGAACCACGATTTCTGATGTATTTAACATTGTTGCAAAATACATCAAGAAACAATCTACCAGAAGGCTTACCCTTAGCTGCTACTGCGATCGCTCCTTGTCGAGAGAGGCCTCTGCTATGTTTTCCATTTTCCAGAAAATGAGTGTCTGTAACATTAATTGCAACATAGCGTTCTTGAATTCTGATATCGTCAGTTTCGTCAGACAAGACTAAATGAACGCAAAGCAAATTATTCCAAAAGAGCGAGGAACCTTGGATATCCAAAGAGAATCTAGTCAACTTTCTGACGTGAATGTTTAAAGCAAATAAACTTTCACGAAAAGAACAATTAAATATCTTAACATTACTGCAATCTTCAAAGCTCAGTGTGGTTTTCTGGAAAATAATTCCTGACATTTCATATTGCAGTGATTGCTCTTCCCGATTTGACTTCTGAAAGTAAAATCCTCCAATACAGGAAACACGAGGCACAGAAAACGAACTCTTCATACTCAAGCTTTTACTTATGCAAATACCCGTATGATAGTCACGTGTTATAGTGAGGCTGCAGTCATACGCATGGTGCTCAGTCCCGCTCCCGTTCAGCAAGATAATTCCATCAGGATCTACTTTATTGACTGCTTCAACAATGGACCTGCATGGTTCCAATAAAGACCCACAACTATCGGAGTCGTTGCCCGATAACGAAACATAGACTTGGAACCTTGCTTTGCAATTGCCTAAAACAAGATGAAAGAAAGGCTATTAATTATTCCTGTAATATATTAAACACGAGGAAGAGTGTATCATCAGATATCCAAACACTGAGAGGTAGGTTGAAAAAACGAGGCGCAGCCGTGCGGTGCGAACGAAACTGCCCCGATATAAAATGTTCAAAAATTAGTTTCTCCACGAATACATCTTCTATCGAAACGATTGATTGTTACTCGGAAACGCATTAGACTAGTACACGGCTAGCAAGTTGCCTAAATTGATAGGAGTTGCGTTCAAGTTTACAGAGAAAGAAAAACTCACCGTCGTTTTCTCATATTCTCCGCAAAACCTTAAATTAGGTCATTTCACTTTGTTGTTTTTTGGAGAACGGCAAAGAAATGTACCAAAATTTAAATGCACGTGCGGAGCGATTGTTTTTGTTCATATTCAGCCATGTTGCTGACGTCGTCGTTGCTAACACTAGGTTCCCTGATATATTTGGCGCTCGGATAAAAATGTCTGAAAAATGTCTGTGTTCTGTGTTATTGTAAAAACATTCTTTTACAATAACTGTCCAAATTCCCGCGCGCTGATTGGCTCGTCGCTATTGTCTATAAGAGTACAGACAATAAAAATGACGTCAGCTGTAATGGGCGTGCTGTCTCAACGAAAAAATAGCCAATTCCGCTCGTATTTTTTACATGTTATTGTAAAAAAACAAATCGACGGCAGTTTTCTATGGTCTATACTCTTATAGATCATAAAATGTCCAAAACTTGGCAGTGAAACCACTCGCCTGCGGCTCATGGTTCCACTTGAGTTTTGAACATTTTTGACGTCATTTTATGGTCTATTTAACAATTATTCCACGAGTGCGCGTTGGATATGAGATGATAGATAGCCAACGAGGCGCTTGGGCATGGTATAATGGCTCATATACCATGGCCGCTAAGCCAATCAAATCCCTGGAATGGCATTATACAATGATCCAGTTTTTAATAAGAGAGTATAGACCATAGAAAACTACCGTCGATTTGTTAATTGCAAGTCACCCTTTCTTAGGGAACAAATGGCATTTTATTTTTGTTCTGAGGTAGAAAAGAAAAACAACAAAGAGAGGGGGGGGGGGGGTTGTCCTTCAAATGAGTTTCCACAAAATTCGAATTGTTTGCTCGCCTGCCTTCCTTCTGTTTATTTGTTTGTTTGTGAGTTTGAATTGTCCATCTCAAACTCATTAATAATTCAAAACCCAAAGACAAAGGAAATCATGGACCGGGGTATATATAATTTATAAAATTTATACGTAACGTATGCATTTGGTTCGGCACATGTAAAAGCTCGAAGTCTGAATCGGAGTCGAACTTCTGCCGTTCTGTTCGACTAGAGCAGTCGAATAGAACGGCGAGTCGACCCAAATACAAATCTGTCGATCCTAACTGACTCATACGTCGATTTCATGCGCCGAACCAGATGATTAGGTTCGGCTCATGTAAAGTTCGACGTATGAACCGGGCCTTAGTTTACGAATTTTATCCCATGTATGGAAGCAATGCTTTCAGTCGGCTGATATCTTTTATGCCATTTCTTTTTTCCTTGTAGGTGGCATGTCCCTCTGTAAATTCTAAAATGGTTATTATAATAATTTCGTCGGGTATTGCGGAGTATTTTGCGGGCTAAATACTAGTTGTTTGATGCTTTCGAGTGGTACTGACCGTGCATGTTAATTTGTCCGGCTTCGTCGAGCGAAAATGAGCCTGAGTTGGACCAAAAACATATTTACGCTTGCGAACATCAACTATATTGTTAAAGTATTCTTTCGATATTTTCAGTTCGACTCAAAGACCGGAAACCAAACATTTGAATTTCGTATGAATAAATATAATACTGAGCAGTGCTTCGTTTCGAATCTTCAAGAGACACCTATACGATACTTCATCACCTATCTTCATACACAATAATAGCATCTGATCTCCGTAGAATCAACTGAATGCGAAGCTATCATTCTGATTTAATGTCTCCCGCGTGTATTCTTTGTCGTCCGAGGAGATGAAGAATATTTATCACAGAAGGTAGAAAATTTTAATTTCCTAATCTTAAGAAAAGTTAACACAAAGTGTAATTTATGTAGCCAACTTCTGGAAAATCAGGTTAGATATAGAGTAAGAATAATGTCCCAAGTTGAAAACATAAAGACGTCATGTCAAAGCCCGTGTCTTTCGAAGGAGTTTAGACTCTTGTACTAAATAAATAAATAAATAAATAAATAAATAAATAAATAAAGCGCAAAATGTTGGTTATTAAACATGTGCTTCGGTATTGCCTTTTCTTGCCATTTTAGGGATATTAAAAGTAAGTGAAAGATAAAGAAGTCTACAGCTAGTTAGTGAAAGAGAATGAAATCTAAATTCGTACACCTCTTAATTTTTCTTTAATTCCTTATACTTTTGCGTTTTATTATATTTCTTGATCAGTTAGTACGCGCGGTGTGATTGGTCAGTTTTACGGGCCGTATTTCGCCGTACGGCCCGCTTAACTTCAATTATATAGTTTCCCTTCCCGCGCGCCCGATTAACCTCATGCAGAGATATAAAAATTATCTTACTAACCTCGTTTTCTCGGTCCGTACTGTAAGTTACGGACCGGGCCATAAATCAACGGAAAAAACTCGGTCCATAATTATAACTTACAGTACGGACCTCGAACTGGGTTAGTAAGAGGTATTTATATAATCTTGTTATTTTCAGTATTATATAAATTTGTGACGCTGGTAGTTTATTAAATTTGTATGTACTTTATAATGCCCCTGATTGCTACTGATAGTTTTATTACTTCTATACCTTCTAAGGCGTCTCGAACTGTTTTATTTTGTTTTTTGGCTAATGTATATCTGAGCTGATTTTCCAAAAGGTGGCTACAAAAATTAAGCACATTTTGAGACTTTCTAGGCTGAAGGAATAGGTAAGTCATTAACAAACTTCAGTTAGAGTTCATCACAACAAGGTAGGGTCAAAGAATAGTATAAGAGAGAAAAGGGGGGCTTTTTTTTGGAATTAGACATGACATTGACATCTGCATGAAATGCCCATAACCTGTGATCCGACAAAATGCGCCAACGCCTCTTAAATCCGTCACCCGGTCTTTTGGCGTTTAAGTCTAGCTTTCTACAACAGAATCGGCTTAATCAGGGCAAGGCAGCGTTCTAAATTAATTTTTCATCTTCATACTAGATTCATGCTGCACGCGGAACACAGCGATCGAACATCTGGAAATTATTTATGACACTTTCGAGTGGAAATCCCACGCAAAAAGACGACGGAAGTTTAATCACAAACAATGAAAATAGGATATTTGTGATTAGGAAGTCGTGTTTTAATAACTAAGATCGCACGGAAAGGGATTTGGGACCTTTTCACAGTAAATGCGAATCATTTGGCTTGATTTGCAAAATAAGTGTATTGAGAGACGTTTCCTATGTTCAATTTCGGGCACATTTTGTCCTTAAATTGAAATGTTCGCCGTCTCTGAGTACAGAGCAAGAGCCTTTGTAATCCCGGCAATGTTTCGTATTGTGCATCGCGAAATAATTGATATTTTTACTCACTCATTTTATGTTTACGCATACAACGCTAGATTCTCTGAGGTACGAAATTACACGGCCACCGTTATAGTTGGACGCTGAGCTTGCAACTACATTCGTTTGCTAATTTTGGAGGTAATTAAGGAAAAATCAATCATCCGTCAAACTATTATCTATTTACCTGTACATATTGTTAACAAGATAATCATTAGAGTCGCCACAACAAGGTGAAAATCTGCCATCGTGAATAGCAGTCCACTTGAAGGTAAGAAATTGAAGACGCGTTCGCTGGAAACCGAACAGAAGGGCAACTGCACGCTCCGCAGGAAACAGCATTTGAATAATTTAAATTGAGTTTTGACATAACTTTCGCGTGGCTCGAAACCGAATTGGAAAAGAACAGAAATGGAGCTGATGTAATATGTGTCAACGTTTGACAATGGTTCGAAAGTGAAAGAAAGTAGCAAGTAACAAGTAGCCGAGTGCATAATTATTGCACCAGAGCGGCCAACCCGACTATCGATCGCATTCTTGTCGCACAAATCTTAAGCAATTTACAGTCCTTTACCAAGGTCCCAAAATCTGGAACTCTCTCCCAAGATCAATTACTTTTTTATCTAGTTTTTTCACCTTTACGGAAAAAAGGTTGCAGTTTGTATCTGTAAAATCATGAATTGACCAAGCCGCAGTTACGCTGCACCATATTTTTTATTTTATTAATGAGGGCTGAGGTGGCCTCTCTTATAAGCCTGGTGGTTTCTTGAGGTCTCCTCGCCATTATTGTAAATTGAATGATTTCTTTTTTTTTAGTAAGGCAAAGAAATGATTACTGATGATGAAGTGGTATTCAAATATTCTACCTGTATGAAGGCTATTTACGGATATTTCTCGGGAGTACAGCAATATTTCATTTTCATAGTTAATTTATACTGCCATTACTTCAGCGCCCGTTGTAATCACCTTCCAGTACAAAAACCTCGTTTTCAGCGTTTGAAAAGATACTCCGAAAGCATTAATGCTGTTCTTTACTGGCCAGCATACCGGCTCATCTAAAAAGAAACCTGCGAGCCCTGTTTCTTGTTAATGAATGAAGAATTCTCTTGCGGAAACTTCAGGGCACCCAACGAGAGAATTTAAGTAAGATACTGTCGTTTTCATTTGTATTAATCCATCTAAAGGCCTTTGAAATACGTCTTTGTATAAGGCAACACGGCCTAACCCGTTCTGATTCTTTAGCTGACCATCAGTAAGTCCCAGAAACTTTTTAGGGAAAACTTTGTAGGGAATAGAATCCCATCCACCGAGATTCTGAGCTACTGTTCACTTTCCGAAAATGCTTTTTTTCCCTTTCGAAATTCTCGGAAAAGTTAGGGTGGCATTTTATTAAGGAAAACTCCAGCTTTTCAACGCAAGTAAATCCAATTTTTTGGCTATTAAAGCCTGCCGAACGGATCTTACACGACGCAATTCATAGCCCATTCCAAACATTTGTCTGCTACGCAGTAAACCGACCAAACTCTTTAAAAAGACCACCGCAAATCCCAAAAGAAGACCCCCCTCCCTCCCGAAAGTAGCGAGCTCCAAAGGCTACTAATTCCGAAAGTAATGAAGGTCGTTACTTTAGAAATTTTACGGTACTTGCTCCGTACGTGCACTCTTTCACACCAAAACCATGACTAATCTTATAATTTGTTTTTAGTCTGTACCCAGACAGTAGCAATCAGGGGGATTATAAAGTACATAAAAATTCAGTAAACTTTACCACCATCACAAATTTATAACATTGTAAATAATAAGATTATCAGTATAAATACCTCTTACTAACCGAGTTCGAGGTCCGTACTGTAAGTTGTAATAATTGACCGAGTTTTTTCCCGTTGATTTATGGCCGGGTCCGTAACTTACAGTACCGACCGAGAAAACGAAGCTAGTAAGATATTTCTTTTATATATTTCTAATGTTAATCGGGCGCGCGGGAAAGGAAACCATATAGTTGAAGTTAAGCGGATCGATTACACTGACGTAATTAATGGCAATGAAGAGCATATTTCTGAAGTTTTATTTTAAAAGAGCTGATAATCCGAATAGCGTCAAGTTTCCCGGCTATATGCGATCTAAGTGCCAATTAAAAATATTTGGTCCTCCAAAGCAGAGAAAATATTTCAATATTGGTTCTGTAAGAAAATGAAAGGCATCATCATTTCTTTCTTTTATTTTAGGTACAAAGGTTAAGAAAAAATAATTCAGGTGACAATATTTTTGAATGAATGCTTGCTCGCTTTTTTTTTTTTTTTTTTGAGCTTGCCTTATTAAGACCTATTACTGATTAGCTTTGTCTTTAAAAACGCGCATTATATAATCTTAGATGTACCAGCGAAATCGATGTTAAATCAAGTGCCGTGGTAGCCAACACTTTTCCCGTTTGTATGCAGTTAAGTTACGTTGAACGTTCATTAAAGAAAGGCAATAGAGATGTGACAGCTAACATCCCTTTTTATAGATCAAAGGAAGGTTCATTCTGTGAACGCAAAACGTAAGCACAGAAATATCGGCCAACGAGGAACTACGCAGATTGTTATAATAACGAGATCTGAGCTTTTATACAGTAAATTCACCTTCTATTCCTTGGTGAAATACTTTGGTTTTTAATCGAAGTAACCGCCTTCGACGGTAAGTGAATAACAACTTTAGGTCAAACATTTTTACCCTTATGGTCTGGAAACCAAATCAAATCAATTTTGACGGTTAATTGTCTCGTAAAAAAAATCATCGAATGGGCGCTGGAGAAATGCCTAAGAAGATCAGTGAAGGGTGGAATTGCCTGTGCTTGGTTTGAAAAGATATCTGGCAACAAGATTTAGCTCAGCCTCCGCAATTTGATGGTTCAAAATCAAACCACGGTGCTAAGGTGCCTTTACACAATTAACGGGAGAAGGTATGAGAAATGTGATTGGCTCCTTAATAATCGGTCATCAGCAAGTATCCTACGATTAGTCTCACTACATAGATGACAAAAGAAAGTACTTCTCAGTTTCTAAAGAACAAGTTGTTCGTGTAATCCAGGGTCATCCATGGCTTTATGTTACAAAACATTTAGTCGTCCTCGAGTATATCTAGACGAACAAGAATTCATAGAAGCTCACAAGTTGAAATAAGAACCGCGTGCATGTACAACCCCATTTGGTGGGTGAATCATTAATAATGTTCTAATGCAGTAGTTTCATCCCTGAACATTTTACGCTAATTCTATATAATCTCATATTGAGGCACTATGACTATATTTCTAAGAAAAGGAACCTAGATTTACCCCCATCGGATTTACCTGGGGTTTTTTTTAACATTATTTTGAAGTTCTAGTGTTAAACAAATTCATTTCAATAACAATATTGAAGTTCGAATCATTGAGCTCTTTAACTACTGTTAAAAAGAAAGGTTTTTTATCCAAGCTTTCTCCTATCAACGGCGGATTTTTAACCTTTAATTTTAACAGTAGTTAAAGGCCTCATTCGAACTTTGATGTTGATATTTTCAAAATGCTACTGAAAAACAACACTGCAAAGATTAAATTTATTTCAAGTTTCCACGCCTTTAACAAAATCGATGCCAGTATCAGCGAGTCCTCATGTCTTGTTGAATAGCAGAGGTGCATACAAAAGATCTATTGTAGATCTTAAGTAGAGAAATACGTATGGGAAGTTGTTACTAATATTGCATAGCTTTTTTGAGAAACGTCGTAAAACATTCCCCCCCCCCCCCCCCCATCCCATGTTTCTCGTTAGCCATCGCTGTCATAACGAAACTATCTTCGAGAACTTTTGTCCCTATACACTGTGGATACCATAAATAGTACCAATGATCACTAGGAAAATACGACATGTTCAAGAGATTAGCATTCCTCGCAACGTCTAAGAACCTTACAGAACAACTGAATCAAATCATTAACACTTGGAGGTTCCAAGTTATATTACTTTTACAATTATATTTAACTTATGACGATTATGAGCAGAAGTTTACTTTAGAGCTAAGAGTCCTGCTGCCAATACTAAGGAAGTTATCCTTAATTGAATGCAGTATTGAAAAGCCTGCTTCCTCTAATAGAATCCCATTACCCGAAGCTTCCATAAGTACAAGATTCTTGGGCCAATTCTTTTAACGTTTCTCTCAGTTTAAAACTCAGCCTGTGTCACTATCATGTCGAAGATCCTCATATTCCTGGTGATAGTATTCCTCGCGTGTTCACATGCTTCACCGGTAAGAGATTTATCCCGGCAATTTTCGCGATTCATTCTTATTTGTAAATCTTACTTATACAAGAGAGGAGCCACAAGCCTTTCATTTTTAGAATTAACCACGATCATTAAGCTGGTACGAAAATAAAACTAGAGTGAATTTGAGAATTTATGGTGCAATTTAATATTGTTAGGAATTCATTTTAACCTTTTTTTCCTTTTCCACAGTGTAAGAAGCTGCCGAAAGGTATGATTTTGCTGCTGTCGTTGTTGTTGTTGTTGTTGTTATTATTGTTGCTATTGATTTTTTTGTCGACATTGGTGATGGTAGCGATTTCTGCTGTTTGGACGGTATATAGGTGGAAAAACTCACTGCTGTTTTAGCGTTTGGGCTTGTTTCTCTTATAAGTTACATTGTTTGGGGTTAAGTCAAAGATTTAAAATTAAATCAAAAACGAATCTTGAGTGTTCGACCAAGTAATCTTTTGTTTTCCTTGACAACGCTCCTAGGTTGATTGAATTTCCACTCGTGCCTCCTTCTCGACCAAAAGAGAAAAACCAGAACCAATTTGTTTTTGTCCTATGCGTTTGACGCCACGACTTCACTTTCAGACTGGTTCATTGCGGTTTTACTTCTAGCTAAAGATTTGTAAAACATTACTTTGGATTTCGTTTTGCATCACCAAGTTGAAAATCGATTTAGTTTATAGGTAACTTTAACGAAGAAAGAATGAATCTCTAAGCAACATACATCACTTTCTTTTGTTTCATCGTTACTCAATCGGAACCATCATCTATCGTTGCATCGTTAGTCAATCACAACCATCATCAATCGTTGCATCGTTAGTCAATCACAATCATTTTTCTCTGCAGGTCCGCCAAAATGTAAATGCCGGGGGAAGCCACTGACACATTGTCCTGATTTTAGAGCATGCGCAGCTGTATCGTGTATCCTTCCATTCGTCTGTGAGCCTTGTCCTTGCAACTGTGACGTGGCCAGATGTGTCCGGAGACGGAGATACCGGGTTGGAGATGAAGCCCTCGAATGAACCTGACCAACGTATAAGACGTTAAAACAAAACAGTAAAGCGGCTATTAATATTATAATTGCAGAGGGACTAGTATTGGCTAATATTGATTTCAGAAAAGTTGGAATTTTATTCAAACAAGGCAAGTGGCAAACTGTAGGTCAAAATAGAGCAAAATAATAAAGATAATTGCTTCCTTTAAACTAAAGTAATCGACTGAATTGGAACAGCATATTATAAATGGAGTAAACAATGGGTTTTAAATGTAGCCTATTGTGTGCTTCACCGCATTTGCAAGATATTTGCAAAATATCGCTATCTCTAGCTCTGGCCTACCACATGTCTTCCCATATTATTTAATTATTGTAGCACTAGAAAACGTTAATACCTTCTATTCAGTATATAATAGACTATTTATAGCCCCATACTTTCCCGTGTGAATGCTGACAATCTGCTCTGCCGTCATCTTGGTTTGAAATGACGAGCGCACCCTGGGGAGAGCATCAAAACTACCGCCGATTAGTATGCAGTCAGGGGGTATGTTATGATTTCGTGAGTGAGCAACATGTGAACCGGCAGGCAGAGTGACGTAAAATGGCCAAAGGGGTTAGTTTCTAAAGAAACAAATAGTTTCAGTCGTAACCCATTTCTGTTACGCTACGTGATTTCGCAGAAATTCGCTTTACTTCCGCTTGGCTCCTAATTTGGAGAACAGGAAGTTGATAGATTCAGCTAACCATTAAGCAAAATTTGCGCAAAACTTGTGTCACGCATCCACTTCTTCATTGCAATGTGCACAACACTCACCTCGCCCTCTTTGCTTTCTCACACAAAAAAACGTCGCCTGCTGTGAAAAATAAGCAAATATATACATTCTTAATTACTGAAACTATCATTTTGGTGGACGGATACAAATTTACTGGCAAAGATTGCCTAGATGTTACCTTCATCTGGGTCCATGATCGTGGAGATCGACACGGCGTGTTCAGGGCTGGATGAACACAAGACGAGTCCGACAGGAACTGGTACTTAGAATACAAAATAGCGGGTTGACTACACAGCACGACACGGAGAAACGTCGCGAGTCATTCTTAATTTGTCCCATCTTTGACCGGAATTTTAACTTTCAAAAGGGTAAAAGTTTCAATTTCATTTAATTTTGTTTTTTCATGATCCGAGTCGATCGATTTATGGCCTCTTGAATAGATTTTTTCGCTCACGAGCGCTCAATCAAAAAAAGAAGTTCGGAGGAATACTCGACAGCTTAAAACAGTAGAAATCCGAGAGTTTAAGGCGTGCCAAAGCAAAGAAAATCGGCTGCCATCTAGCGCACATCGGCATCATTCATTGGCTCCCGTCGTTCGGTTTTCACACATAAACAAAGGTTTATCTAAATAAATTTGTCATTTAGGAAATCGTTGTCTGTTTTTCTGTGTATTTGAAACGTCGTGATCTCAACTCTCGAGAGCAAATCAGATTTCACCAATGTGACCCCGGGGCCATCACATTTATATGCACAATTTTTACTTTCATGTTTAATTTTGAGGGCAATTCTTTAACCTTATTTTTCTTAGTGACAATAAAGCGAACGAACCACGCGAAAGAGCTCGAAAAATTGCTCCGCTTGCTTTAATTAATATCCCCGAGAAAATTTAGGAACTGCTAGCAGACTATTTATGTTTTAAATCGGATCACGCAGTCGGAACTAAAATACGTACAGTGACAGTGTATCCAGTTTTGAAGTCAGTCAAGCAGTTAAATGTTTACATTAAATAAGTAGCCGGAAGGAAGTCGCTAAAATGATTGTAGATTACTGTAAGCAGCATCCAGCGAAATTAAAGAGTTTCTCTTCAAAATAGCGAGGGATTCACGATTATAGAAAAATTGCCGGGAGGAATAAGGAAGTTAGGTTGCGTTCGATTGACCCTATTCTGGAATTGGAATGCATACAGTAATGACAAGAAATCCCTCATAAGAGGTGTTTGGAGTTGGGAGTACAAAGTGGTTCTTAAATTATCGTGTATCAGCGAAATTTTGCAGAAATGTATTCCCAAATTTGATTCAAAAGAGCTACCGTGTAGCATGAAAATTTTGCGGGTTCTAATTTTTGCGGATTTTGCGGATTGACCTCGATCCGCAGAAATTAGTTCCCGCAGAAAAACACACCCGCAAAATAAAACGCCGCAAAAATTAAAACTCCGCTTTCGATAGATTTGTGCCACTGGAGCGATATACATTGGACTTAAATCAAGAACATTTGGAAAAAGCAACTAGAGCTGTCAAGAGTAAAGCAATTCAGTAGATTAGATTGGCACGAATGGGTCACCTGAAGGAACGCTCAGACTTGAATCGTGCAGCAGGCCAACCATGTTCTAATGGCGCTTCTGAGACGGCCTGCACAGAAGTTCAACTGAACAAGAGTGTTCTTATAAACGACTGAGTCTGTCTCATTGCGTTACAATAGGGCATAGTTTTGCATTTTAGCAGGCCGCTCCCAGTTAGGTCTCAAAGTTTTATACTAGCTGGAGTACATCTTTCACTCGATAGCCCCACTGTATAACTAGAAAGGTTTCAGCTGGGGTAAATCAAAAATTCATACTGCTTTCTTATCAAAAAAATATGCGGTAATACCGGTCGTGGCAAACCATATTAACGAAACAGTGTTTGGCTGTGCATGGTAGGGGTAGGCTTTTTGTTTTGTTGTTATTCAGTCCCCTTGCGCAGTAAGGTACATGTATTACAGTGACATGTCTCTAGTATGTAACTAGAGTCAATTGTGACTCAATTGACCGTACAAAAAAAGTAGAAAATATTCACGTTTCTTCCGCTTAAATATTCTGCTGCTTAAGGTTACTTCCATGTTTCGCGAGTGCCTTCAGGAAAATCTAGCGCACGCGCGCTGCTTTCGATAAAACCACGGAAAACTATATATCACTGTAAAGCTGATAAATTGAAGTTTGCGAAAATATCGATGTTTTTTTTATTTTGTTGAATACATAAGCGCTCAGAGGCCTGCAAACTCAATACTAGCGACGTGTACTTAACTGAATTACCCACTCTCACGTAAAGGCGCACAACCAAACAGACTGCACCACATCAATCAGGAGATAATAGGCTAACAAAGTGTGTCAGGCTTTTTCTTTATTTCTATTGGTTTGTGAGAAAACCCATCCTAAAGATGGACAATAGAAAATTTTTGTAGTCCCGTCAGATGTTAACACGTCACGGGAAAAATATTTTGAATTTTGTAAAAGCCTGACAGACTTTGATGCATTAATATCTGATGACCATTTTGGCCAAATTTCGTTGAAATCTGGCAAATCTACATACCCTATTAATTCATTTGAAGATGGGGAATTCGCGCAAAAACAAAAGCCGTGTTTTCGGCCTTGAAACATTTTCCGAGTTTTCGCACCTCATTAAAATACTTGTCAACGCGCTCACGCCGCCGGCCAATCAAACACAAAGAAGCATTCCCTTGGGAGTTCTGTAAGCATTTAGTGTTACTGTAATATTTATAAAGCGATTTCTTTATGGGAAAAGTCTGGCGCGAGAGAGCTACCGGCGAAACCAAAACAAAGAAGAAAACGGCAGATAGACGCAGAACATGAAACTGGCAGCCCCAGCGGAGTTGACACGAGACACGCACTTCTCACCGCTATCAGTACACGAGGCTTCGCGCTGAGGTTCGCTGCTTAATTTCAGCCGGTCAACAACGGCGAAAGTGGCTGGATTGTCGCCGGTATCTTCGATTTCGGACTCCGAACTAATGTTCGACTCTCCACTATCCGATTTATCGTCCTCGAATTTCTCTGCTGCCGAGGCAGTTATAGAAAATCTGACTGGTTGTACCAAGAACCCTTGCTCTCCGCCAGCTGAAGTTTTTTGGCTTCGTCAAATGATTTTTCGACCTTCTTTGGGCCCGGTTTTTTCTTAACTGTCACCCAAGGCGACTTTTCTAGTTTCGCTTTCTTCATAACAACCTTTTACGCAATGCTTGAATCCAAAATGGAACGCTGTTTCACAGTAAAATTTTACATACAACGCCGTGACATGCGATGAACACGATGTAGACAAAAATATGCAAATTTTGCCGGTAATTCGAGTTCGCGGGTAAATTTTGCCGCGTAATATCTCAACACAGTCCCGCATAAATTGGATTATGACACCTTCACTCGCTCACCGCTTTTCCTACAAAACTTTGTTTTACAGATAGCTCGCGTTCTTTTTAAGATTTCTAACGGCTGTTTTCACGAAACTTTGCATCCCTTTCTTGTTTCAACAATTATCTAAAAAAATTTATTTGAGAAAAATTCGACCTTCCTTCCCTATAAGTAACCTTAAACCAGAGCATCGCAAAAATTAATTCCCAGCAAAAATTTCAGTCGTCTCGAAACGCAAAAATTTGTTCCCGCAAACCACAAAAAATCGCCCATTCGCAAAATAAAACTCCCGCAAAATTTTCGTGCTACACGGTATTCCGCTTATTCTTATTCCGGAATACGGTCAATCGAGCGCAACCCTAGCATTACCCTTTGCTCGCCTTCAGCAATGATAGTGTCTAGATTAATGCATCAGTCAATCCCAGTAGTGCCCATTCTCCCCGTTTTCCCCTCAGGGGGGGGGGGGGGGAAGGGGGGAATTAGTGGGGCATTTCTCCGACACTGTTCTCCTAGGAGGCAGGGCGTAAGTCTACTCCCGGACATCTGAAGGTCTCGTGATTTTCACCTAACGGCACTGTACTTCGTTTCAATAATAAGTTTATCAGCAAAGACAATAAAAACCCCATTAATTACCGCGTCTTGGAGGTCATAAATGAGATGGAAGATCCACAGAAAGAACGGTCACTGCCACAATACTGAGAAATACAGTGGAACCCATCTTACGGCCACCCCCGGCCGGCCACCTCGGTAATACGGTCACCTCGTTATTACGGCCGGTGTTTTTTGGCCTGGCAAAATTAAAGCGCCATACGATTTCTTATAAAAAACAACCCTCGTCAATATGGTCACCCGTTAATACGGCCAACGGCCACATTTTGAAGTCCCAAACTGTACAACCTGTTATAATACTACCCCGTTAATACGGCCACTCACGCTAAATTTAGAAAACCAAAACGCCTGTGACACGTCAATTTCATTGACTTCTGTCATTTACTCTAATCAAACAACCGATTTCCTTTACAAAGTAAGCAACACTCCCCCTTGTTTTCATTACAAACATGACAAAGGAAATACAGTAAATCTTGACGCTAACATCCGCCTTTAATAGGCAAATTACGAAGCGATTAATTAAGTCAATGTGCTTCGCAACAAAGACGTACAATTCCGTACATCTCGTTCCCATTGTTTATTAAAGAGAACGGGTTGTTCAGGAAGTGCGAATGCGATATACTTTGTCATTTGACCCTGCCCCGGTAATAGGGCCAATTTTTTGGGACCTGACCGTGTTAACGGGGTTGTACTGTAGGACTTCATCCGAAACTAGTTTGGAGTGAAGAAGCTTTCATAAGCCTGGGGGAGGCGGATGGGCCCTGTAGAAATTGACTGACTGATGCATAAATCTTGGTGTTGTGTAGCCTGCGTAACAGTTGTTTCCGTTTCCTTCAAGCTAAGCGGGGCAAGCGCGCGAGGGCATTGGGCAAAAAGGAGCACCCCCGCTCCTACTTTTTTGCTCTTTTTTACCCAGTGCCATCGCGCGCTTGTCCCGCTTGGCTTGAAGGAAACGGGAACTACTGCTACGCAGGCTAGGTGTTGTGCTATTGAATGGCATTTATTGTCGCGGTCTTAATGGTGTTTGTTTTTACTATTTATATGGGGTTTTTTTTGGTCGTCTGTCTGTTTGCGTCCACGTTGAAATTAGCACATGGCAGTACAAGGCCTGTATTCCTTGTAATACTGAGACAGATCCAGTGAATTAAACATGGGAAACAAACGAAAATGTATAGCTATAGCTCTAAGTAGGGTTTGAATGAGCTACCCAGTAATGAATGCATAAGAGTTTTGTATAATACCCGATCAACGACCAAAAGATTTGCATAATTAAAACGAACCGGAAATTGAAAAGTTCGGCCCTGACCTTCGATAGCTTTATTGTCTAACGAACAAGATTATGGAACACGTTTCTTTCTTTTGTTTCACCGTCCCACAAATGATGACGATGCATAGATATAGTACACTTCACGACTGTCACCAAGGCAAAGCATTGAGGCACACAAGTTAACGAAGATGAAGTTTCAAGCTTTCAAGATTGTTTTTCTTGTCGTGGCTCTCGCTATTCCTTCTAAACATGGGGCTTTGGCAAGCAAAACTTCTTGCTGTCTTAAAAGCCGATGCCTGGTAAGAAAATCAAAGTTTCCGGCCGTTACTCAAATAATTTGCGGACGGAATTAATACAATTTCGCAAATTCGCATCTGCTGTTAGCAGTTTAATGTCTTTTCGATTCTTGGCGATGATTTTTACTGAATTATAACATTTTTGATTAGACTGACGCTATTTCTTGCCTTGCTGGAGACGGTGGTACCCCAGGTAAGAGAACACTTCTGAGTTCAAAAGACCGGTTTAAGTCTAAGAAAAGTGGAGTATGAACTTGGCTATTAATTTGTTACTGAGAGGAGAGTACTTCTTCTACCAAGCGGAGCGGAATGGCAGTTGTGACTTCTGCAGAAACACGCACTTTTCGTTTTACATCAGGCGCTAACCAAATACTGGTGCTTTAGTGAATTTTATTGAATCGGGAACTTTTCAATCGATAATTTTCTGTTGTCTTAAATTTTGCGCCACCTTGAACTAACTAAGGAGTAACACATAAGCATTAACTGAGAGAATTCATAAATATCACACCGTGAGCGATGATATAAAAATATTGCGGATTTTTTTCTTTCAATGAACTGCTAAAAAGAATATAAACTGCTTTGATGTAACCTATTCTGAATACTTGCGGTAAACCGGCTGTACATGACTCTGCTCTATAAAGCACTAGTCAAATTCGTTCAGAAAAACGCAAAAAAAAATGCTTTCATTGTGATTAAACAGGTCAAGAAAACTGCTCAGGAAACCAAGCTAACCAGGTGTAGAAATTGAGAAAAGTGTATTCGGCTTGTGATGATTCTAAACGCGGGTCTTGATTACTTGATAAATCTCATCGTATTCTGCTTTGTTTGTAGGTCATATTAGCAGATTGGCAAAGTTAGAGAAGGAGGTATGTATTGCTTTTTAAAACATATATTGAAACTGTGGTCAGATACTTTCAGGATAGAGTTTCTTTGCTCATTGATAAGTTAATTTTTCTTCACAAAAAATTTTCGCAACTAGATAGAAACCTAAGAAAATAAATGTACTAATTTTCACATCGTTTTTAATGGACTAGAAGTTATTGTAGTTCAGTGATTGCCATTCGTTTCTTCGTTTTAATGTTGAGAATCCACCACAGTATCCCTCCTTTCAAGAACCTTTCAGTTGACGAAGGAATATGATTTGCGATACTTCTTTAGATCTGACATAGCAAACAATTCCAAGGGAGACAGTTCGCTAATCAACTTTGATATTCTTCTTGCTTTCTCCCTTGGTAAGGTCGCTAGTTTGAAAGCACAACTGGCCAAAGCTGGAAAACCTTCGGGTTTCGCCATGCTCGACAGCAATGGTCGTCTTCCCCAGAACCTTCTCTTGGCGGGTTATGACAAATACACAGCGTACGACTTGGCGTGGCAGTCCCTCCACATGGCGGCCGCTGCTGCCTGCAGAGGAAGCACCGCGTCAGGGGGAAGTGGGCCATGGAGTAACTCAGTGAGGGTGAAAAATAGAAATAGCAAGAAGACCTGCGCTCAGATCTGTCTGAGTTCAGGTCACTACCGCAACTGTGACGCAGAGGTTTCTATCTATGGAAGAAAGGGCAAGGCCACACAGAATGGACAGCACGTGGGCGCGTTTTACAACTATGGCTGTCATGCTAACAACGTGGGAGGAAATGAAGTGTCGGTTTCTAACGAAACTGTAATGAACTACGGCTACGCTTATTTCAGTTTCTGTTGCTGCCGAAAGTAACATTAATACAGCAGTTTTTGTTTCCCGCGCAATTAAACCGGTTGTAGTAAGGGTAGAATAAGATTTATCGCCAAAATGTTGGGTAACATTTGAAATTCAATAAAAGCTGTTAAAGAGGAAGGACCTTGTGTTTTTCTCACTGTGGATCTGTATTTTCTAATATCTTACTAACAGAGAGCTTGTTTTGGTGTTTTCTTATTGAATTCATTTCCTATTTTTCTACTCTTAAAAAGCCACGCGAAACAGGTAAGATAACACTTGAATTCGTCTACCAAACTACTGCGCAAAAATGATAAATCACGTCATCGGAATAAAACATCGTAAAGCTAAAACTTGCAAATAAAGATTATTATTATTATTATTATTATTATTATTATTATTATTATTATTATTATTATTATTATCATTATCATTATCATTATTATAATTATTATTATTATTATTATTATTATTATTATTATTATTATTATTATTATTATTATTATTATTATTATTATTATTATTATTACTGTACACAAGCTCTGATAGCTCTCTTTAGTGGGGCATTTCTCCGACATTGTCCCTCCCGGGGGCAGGGCGTAAGTGTACTCCCGGACATTTGAAGTTCTCGTGATTTTCATCTAACAGCCCTCTTGCTTCGTTTCAATGATAAGTTTATCAGCAAAGACAATAAAAACTCCATTAATTACCGCGTGTGGGAGGTCATAAATGAGATGGAAGATCCACAGAAAGAACGGTCACTGCCACAATACTGAGAAAAAGGACTTCATCCGATACTAGTTTGGAGTGAAAAAGCTTTCATAAGCCTGGGGAAGGGCGGATGGATCCTGTTGGAATTGACTGATGCATAATTATAAAACTTTTGAGATAGTACGCGCGCTCTCATTGGTCGATGGGTGTGTTTAGATGAGAGAATGTAAACACGGTTGTGACGTCACGCTTTCTGTGTCCCCTGGCACAATTTGAAAACATCTCAAAGCTTTCACAAGACTCGCAAAATAATTTCAAGTAAAACTGCTAACAAAGTGAAGAAAAATTTCCCAAATTTTGTTTGGGGTTTGCCTATCTCTCCCCACTCCCCCCCCCCCCCCCCCTCTCTTCAACCTCCGCCCCTTGAGCCCTAAAACAAAAAAAGCAAAAGATTTAAGAACCACAGTGCTTTGCCTGCCTCGATGATCGTGAGCTAGACGACCTCGTCGAGGGAGCTCAAGCGAAGACGATAAAATATGCAACAAAATAAGCAGTTAACGTTTTTCAAGGTAACGTTGGCATCTAAGTACTTAACATTCTCTGAAAGACAATTTTTATTCAAAATATGTACACAAAAACGAACACAAAACTATATGCTACAGACTATAAATGTTTCAAATCAAACTTTGCACGGCCGGTTGCCGTGTTTTGGCTGCCAAATTTGCATAAAATGTATTTTCTCTGAGTCGTTCTCAGCGTAAAAATCTACTATTACTATTACGATTACTATTACTATTACCAGCAATACCTTCAACAATCTGGATCCGCTGCTTGTGTTATTATTTCTAACAAGCAAAATTTCACAAGGCACGATGAGCGATTCAACTTCTCAACCATGTTCTCAGGCTGCCAAATCGGGCAAGTTCACGTCATTTTAATTTTAAGAGCGAGCAAGCACAGTGACATTCATTTTCAGCTTAAATAAACTCTTCATCTTAAAGTTCTTTCCCACAGAATCGTATATTTTGAACATTTCTTCAAGTTTTCAACTGACGTTCGGTATTTTTTTGTAAGATTTACGAGGATTCAAAGCTGAAATCGCCGTCGTCTACTCGGCACTCGCAGACGCTTGCCACAAATTTCAACTCGAGTTTGATTGGTTCATGTGTTGTCAGATGAGCGTTTTCATTGTCTAGTAGCAAATATGATTGTCCAGAGCATGTACTAAGAAAATCTATTTCAATCAAGAAATAAATAACAACATTTCTCTTCATTTGTCGAATTATTTGTTAGAAATATTTTATAAAAACAATAGAGGACTTTTTTTTCGAGTTTACACAGCCTCATCTTTAGAAACACGCGGGGAGTTGGGAGAATTCTCGAAAGTTATGCAAACCCTGGGCTGCGTCTCGGGTTTGCATAACTGTCTCGAATTCTCCCAACCCTCCTCGTGTTTGGATGAGGCTCTGTAAACACGGAAAAAGTCCTAATTGGTGTTGTGCTATCCAATGGCATTTATTGTTGCGGTCTTCAGGTGCTTGTTTTTGCTATTTGGGGGTACAATATATTTTTGTCGCCTATCTGTTTGCCGGTCCACGTTCACATTGGCACATGGTAGTAAAAGGCATGTATTCCTTGCATTGTAATACTGAGGCAAATCCAGTGAATAAAATATAGGGAAACATACGAAAATGTATAGTTATAGCTCTAAGTAGGGTTTGAATGAGCTACCCTGTTATCATGAATGCATAAGAGTTTTGCATAATACCCGATCCATGACCAATGATCGGTGTAATTAAAACAAACCGGAAATCAAAAAGTCGGCCCTGACCTTCGATAGCTTTATTGTCTAACGAACAAGATTATGGAACAAGTTTCTTTCTTTTGTTTTACCATCTCATGATGACGTTGCCTAGTTATAGTAAACTATTCTTTCAACACTCCACGTTTCACTGCCTTCCCTTAGTGCGGACAGACGAAGATGAAGTTTCAAGCTTTCAAATTTATTTTCCTTGCCGTGGCTCTCGCCATTCCTTCTAAACATGGGGCTTTGGCAAGCAAAAAACCTAGCTGCCCTAAAAGCCAATGCCTGGTAAGAAAATCAAAGTTTCCGCCCGAGTCAAGTTGGATTCATTACGTGTTGCCCCAAACTGAACCTGCTTACGGAATTAATACATTTAATTTTCGTATCTGCGGTTAGATTTTCGTTCAATTACTGGTGGTAATTTTCAAAATTATAACATTTTGTGTCCTTTTCTCAGACTGACGCTATTTCCTGCCTTGCTGAAGACCCTGGCAGAAGTACTCCAGGTAAGAGAACAGTTCTGAGTCCAAAGGAGTATGAACTTGTCTATTAATTCATTATTGATAGGACAGCGCTTCTTCTACTAAGCGAATCGGAATAGTAGCTTTGACTTCTGCAGAAACACGCATTTATCGTTTTGCATTAGGCGCTCAGTACTAAATACTGGTGCTTTAGTGAATTTTATTGAATGGGAATTTCAAATCGATAATTTTCTGTTGTCTTAAATTTTGCGCCACCTTGAACTAACGAATGAGTAACACCTAAGATGCCCTACTTAAAAAGAAGCATCAACTAAGAGAATGAATATCACACCATGAGCGAGATATTAAAAATACTGATTATTTTTTTTTTTTTTTAATGAACTGCTAAAAAAGTATAAATTGCTTTGATGCAACCTGGTGAATACTTACGGTAAACCGTCTGTACATGACAATGCCCTGAAACTTTGTCCCTAATGACTCAAGGACATACATCCCTCAGTTGAAAAGCACTAGTCAAATACGTACAGAAAAAGTTCAAAGAAAATGCTTTCATTGTGATTAAACAGGTCAATTTCTGTTTCTTGGTTTGAGTTGCCAACCTTTCCTTCACTTACGATATCTAAGCAAACTGCTCAGGAAACCAAGCTAACTAGAGTTAGAAATTAAGAAAAGTGTATTTGGCTTGTAATGATTTGAAACGCGGGTCTTCATTACTTGATAAATCTCATCGCATTCTACTTTGTTTGTAGGTCATGTTAGCAGATTGGCAAAGTTAGAGAAGGAGGTATGTATTACTTTTTAAAACAAAAATTGAAACTGTGATCAGATATTTTCAGGATAGAGTTTCTTTGGTCATTGAGAAGTTAAATTTTCTGCACATGCAAAATTTTCGCATCTACATAGAAACCTAATTTTCACATCGTCTTTAATGGACTAGGAGGCATTGTAGTTTTCTGATTGCCATGCGTTTCTTCGTTTTAATGTTGAGAATCCACCCCAAATTCCCCCTTTCAAGAACCTTTCAATTGACGAAGGAATATGCTTGGTTTTGTGCTGATTTTGTGATATTTCTTTAGATAACATAGCAAACAATTCCAAGGGAGACAGTTCGCTAATCAACTTTGATATTCTTCTTGCTTTCTCCCTTGGTAAGGTCGCTAGTTTGAAAGCACAACTGGCCAAAGCTGGAAAACCTTCGGGTTTCGCCATGCTCGACAGCAATGGTCGTCTTCCCCAGAACCTTCTCTTGGCGGGTTATGACAAATACACAGCGTACGACTTGGCGTGGCAGTCCCTCCACATGGCGGCCGCTGCTGCCTGCAGAGGAAGCACCGCGTCAGGGGGAAGTGGGCCATGGCATAACTCAGAGAGGGTGAGGAATATCCCTAGCAAAAAAAACTGCGCTCAGATCTGTCTTGACACAGGTGACTACCGCAACTGTGACGCAGAGGTTTCTATCTACGGGACAAAAGGAAAGGCCACAAAGAATGGACAGTACGTGGGCGCATTTTACAACCACAGATGTAGTGCTAGATGGGGTCACGGAGGAAATGAGGCGTCCGTTTCTAACGAAGCTGTCATGAACCACGGCAACGCTTACTTCAGTTTCTGTTGCTGCCGAAAGTAGCGCTAGCACGCCTATATTAAACGGCATTTTTGTTACCCGAACAGTAACTGGTTGTAGCAGGGGTATAGAAGCAATTTAGAAGTGAAATGTTGGGTAGAATTTTCAAGTTCAATAAAAGCCGTTAAAGGGGAACAAATTTGAGTCTTTCTGTCTGTAGCTTCTAGTGCCTTATTAACAATTCAAAATGCAAAGAGTGTGTGTCAGTGGTTTTAATTGATATCACTTCCCATTTTCAAAAGTAACGCCTCGACAGAAAAGATAAGACTTCAACTAAATGTGTTCTAAACTGTACGTTACGTCAAAAATGTTGTTGGTTATGTAATATCCGCGCGAAATCACAGCATTGCATGCAAACGTAAGCTTAAAATTGTGACAGTAACTTTTACCACTGGCGTCAAGATCTCTTAATTCGACAAATTTATTTATTCTTATGATTTCCTCTTGCTTCTCCTGATTAAGTCCTTCTCTTCGTTCTCATAACAACATTAGTTTCTTTGATCTCGTTTCCTTTAGGTGCGAACCACAAAATAATCAGATGCTGGCCATATCCTTTTTAAGAAATATTTTGTTTTGCTTTTAAAAAAGTAAAAATTAATTGAAAGATGTTTTTTTCTTATACCACAACTGCGAGAAACACAATTTCGCACCAAATGCATTGAAACGAGTGGTTTTAATTTGACGATTTCTCGGCTTTAAACGACGATCGCTTCCGACAAGACTGAAAGCACCAAACACAATTTTTCCAGCAACAAAGTTAAAGCTCTCTTTACGGCCAAAGGCAAAAAAATCCAAAATTGTCTACGCCACTCTCCACGCCATCTTGCGCGCGGAACGCGCGACGTAAAGTCCTCGCGCGGCGCAAGGCTAACTGCGCGCGCGGCTAACACGTAAAAATACAACAATAAAGAATATAAAAATAGAAATGTCAATGTCAGCAAAAACACAAGAACGAATTGTCCAAAACAGTGAGCCTGAGAATTTTTTCTCTCTGAACTAACATATATTATCAAATTTCCAAGTGCAGGTGTATTTTGAATTCTCACAATTCAAAAGCCGCTAAAGTGACAATTTAAACTCCAAAGAATCCAGATGTGTGGTCTACAAAATTGGGTGTTCTGATTGCAATTTTGTGTACTATGGGCAAACAGACAGAGTCTTGGCAATAAGGAAAAGAAAACAGCATAGCAGTCCGTGTTTGCGACAGCAACTCAAAGATAGTGCAACACTCGAATCAGTTTGGCCATAGTATAGATTTTGACCAAGCCACCATTGTCGACAAGGCGCGTGATTACCACAAGAGACTTTTCCTTGAGGCCTGTCATTCTCAGCGAGACCGAAATGCGGGCAATGAACATATTGACATTCCGGAAATTTATAACTCACTCACGCGATTTGTTCCCTCGCGCGGTGATCGTTCGTTACGCGTCGTGATTGTAGCACGCGCAAACTGTGAACCGTTAGATAAGCGTTTGCTTATTTGATATTTTTTAAACCGATCAAGGCCGAAGATTTTCGGCCGAAACATCTTTCCTAAGTTTTTTGATCAACGTTTTGTTTTTAACGTTTTTACAAGTCAGAGTCATACACGTTCTAGATAATATTATGATTAATAGTGTCTATTCCAAACGAATTTTAATATGTCAGAGGGTTAGTTTTTAAAAAAAAAACTGCGATGCTGCGTTGCTGGGCTAGCATATAAAGCCGCAAAAATTTAGAGCAAAAATTCATCTTCGGAATCGGTACTCTTAATCCCCATGGAATCAACAACGTTTTTCATTCGACCAATTTATTCTTGTTTGCATCGTTACAATGCTTCCACCAACAGTTTATCTCCACTGCCCACTATATAAACCACAAACAACCCACAATTCTTTGATTCGCTCTGACGAAGGGGTTAACGCTCGAAACGTAAAAAAAAATCTTAAAATCTGAGTCAGCTCTAAAACATCTTTAGGGTGGCCAAATTACCTCATCAACCAAGTTGATAAAACTAAATACCAGAAATTTAATATAAGTTCTATTTCATCCACGAGGATGTCCTTATAGTTAGACTTCTTGCTTTGCGAAAATTAGAGAAAAAAGACCACCTTAAAGCAATTATGTACCCTTAAACAGTTGTCGGCCTTATAAACGCGAATGAGGGATGGGGGGGTGGGTGTCGTAGCCCAATTCTGGTGCATGCACCATATTTCACGAATGAAGAATTATTTTGAACCAAGTTAAGAGAAGACCAAAGAACCTATGAAACGTCGCGAGTCTTTCTTAATTTGGCCCATTTTCGACCGGAATTTTAACCTTCAAATGGGTAAAAGTTTCAATTTCATGATCCGAGTCTATCCGAGTTGATCCGAGTTGATCCGACCCGGACTGGCGGTCCGAGTTGATCCGGTCCGACTTTTGTACCTGCCCGTCTGTAAGGGCAGAGCACGCAACCCAACTCTCTGTTAGGAGAATGTGAAAGATGATTGTTTACACAGGGACAAGTTAAAAAATGTCGTTTGAAGTGCGAAATAAGAAGCACGAAGGCTTGAAAATCAACCAATCTTTTCTGCGAAATGAACTATCCATGCATCTGACTTTTTCCATTTCCTAGTTTGAGTAACCCCTGTGAAAGCATCTCGTGCGCTCGTTACTCTCTCGATACCTACAAATTCAGGATTAGGTGCATTTCTGGACATATATGTCTAATTTATACATTCCTTGC
>NW_028145448.1:1377500-1447500 GCF_977016875.1 Pavona decussata | reverse complement strand
TAGTTTTCTTTACTACTAATCAGGAAAGCTTTTAAGCCAAAAAGTTAACTTGGATCATAACAAATCTCTTACCAAATGTTTTGCTATAGTATCGCTGTATATTTTTACCTCATGTATCGCAATCCATGATGTAATGTGGGGCCGAGATTCACTCGTTCACTGCGCTGTTAGTATCGCGAACATCTGCTGACCATAGCATTGCAGGCTTCACCGACTCCAAATTAAATGGAACCGTCTTCCGTTGCCAAGTTTAATCTGTTTAATGGCTTCTTGAATAGATTTATTCGCTCACGAGCGCTCAATCAAAAGAAGAAGTTCGGAGGAATACTCGACAGCTTAAACAGTGGAAGTCCGACAGTTTTTGGCGTTTCCAGGGTAGCTTATGGTTTCGATCAGAGCCAAGAAAATCGGCTGCCATCCGACGCACATCGGCATCATTCATTGGCTGCCGTCGTTCGGTTTTCACACGTAAACAAAGGCTTATCTAAATAAATTTGTCATTTAGGAAATCGTTGTCTGTTTTTCTGTATATTTGAAACGTCGTGATCTCAACTTTCGATAGCAAATCAGATTTCACCAATGTGACACCGGGGACGTCAAATTTATACACAATTTTTACTTTCATGTTTATTTTGGGCCGGGGGCAATTCTTAACCCTGGCTTATTTTTCTTAGGGAGTAGTAAAGCGTACGAACGACGCGAAAGAGCTCGAAAGTTGCTTCGTTTGCTTTAATTAATATCACCGAGAAAAATAAGGGACTGCTTAAATAGGATTCCGCATTCGGAACCAAAATACGTACAGTGACAGTGTATTCAGTTTTAAAGTCAGTCAATCAGTTAAATGTTTACATTAAATAAGTAGCCGGAAGGAAGTCGCTAAAATGATTGTAGATTACTATAAGCAGCATCCAACGAAAATGTAAAGAGTTTCTCGGTAAAATAGTGAGGGATTCTCGATCACGGGAGTCGATAATATAGATAATTGCCGGGAGGAATGAGAAAGTTAAGTTGTTCAATTGACGGTATTCTGGAATAGAAACGCACACAGTGATGACACGAAGTCCTTCATGAGAGGTTTTTTGGAGTTGCTGGAGTACAAAATGGCTCTTAAATAATCGTGTATCAGTGAACGTTTTGCAGAAATGTCTTCCCAAATTTGATTCAAAGGAGGAATCTAACAGCTATTCCGCTTATTCTTATTCTGGAATACGGTCAATCGAACGTAAGCTTAGCGTTAGCCTTCAGCAATGATAGTGTCTATATGAACGCATCAGTCAACCTTCAGCACTGCCCATCCTCCCCTTCCCTCCCTTCCTCGGGCATTAGTAGGGCATTTCTCCGACATTGTCCCTCCTGGGGGCAGGGCGTAAGTCTACTCCCGGACATTCGAAGGTCTCGTGATTTTCATCTAACAGCACTGTCGCTTCGTTTCAATGATCAGTTTTATCGGCAAAGTCAATAAACATTCATTTAACTAGAAATACGTGACTCGCAAAACCTCGCGAAGCTGGGGCTGGGTGGAAAGCCCTCTTTCGTGTTGTAGCATCAAATGAGGAGATTAAAAGGTTTCTGAACATAGCAACTATTTTGATGAGCATGGTCTTTTCGTAGTTCCACAGGCTAGTTTGCGGTTAAAAATCTATTTCTGACGCGATGAAATGTACAACGGGCGTGCAGCGCTGTCGTGTTCGATGAATTTATTTCCCACGGAAAATTATTTTACCGCGGCCACAAAACGTGTAATTTCTTCAATGCAATCTTTCACAAAAAAAGATTTCTAAAAGAAAGGGAAAAGATTGTGGAGAGATAGTTCTGTATCCAGTGAATATTGATGAACATTGCAGTTGAAATTTGATCATGCACGCATATTTTTTCCGATGTATGCAAATTTTTTTCAGACGACGCCAGACAGTCTGACGTCATTCAAGTGCGGACACCTTCAAAAAAACATATATATATATATAAATATATTTTTCGCTCGAATTCGCGCGGCTTAGCTCCGCTCGGGCCGGCTCGGCCCGACAAATTTATTAACCTCGCTACGCTCGGGCCTTCGGCCCTCGCTTCGCGAGGAATTACCGCGTCTGGGAAGTCATAAATGAGATGGAAGATCCACAGAAAGAACGGTCACTGCCACAATACTGAGAAAAAGGACTTCATCCGATACTAGTTTGGAGTATAGAAGCTTTCATAAGCCTGGGGGAGGGGGATGGGACATGTTGGAATTGACTGATTGACTGACTGATGCATAAACCTTGGTGTTGTGCTATTGAATGGCATTTATTGTCGCGGTCTTAATGATGTTTGTTTTTGCATTTATTGTTGCTGTCTTCAGGAACTTCTTTTAGCTATTTTGGGGTACAATATTTTTTTTGGCGTCTGTCTGTTTGCCGGTCCAAGTTCAAATTGGCAAATGGTAGTGAAAGGCCTGTATTCCTTGTAATACTGAGACAAATCTAGTGAATTAAATATGGGAAACATACGAAAATGCATAGTTATAGCTCTAAGTAGGGCTTAAATGAGCTACCCAGCTATGAACGCATAAGAGTTTTGCATCCGATCCACGGCCAAATGATTTGCATAATTAAAACGAACCGGAAATTGAAAAGTTCGGCCCTGACCTTCGATAGCTTTATTGTCTAACGAACAAGATTATGGAACAAGTTTCTTTCTTTTGTTTCATCGTCCCATAGATGATGACGATGCATAGAGATAGTACACTTCACGACTGTCACCAAGGCAAAGCATTAAGGCACACTAGTAAACGAAGATGAAGTTTCAAGCTTTCAAGATTGTTTTCCTCGCCGTGGCTCTCGCCATTCCTTCTAAACATGGGGCTTTGGCAAGCAAAACCTCTCGCTGCCCTAAAAGCCAATGCCTGGTAAGAAAATCAAAGCTTTCGCCATGAGTCAAGTTGGACTTATAACTATGCGATTTTTTTGTTACTCAACTAATTTGCGGATGGAATTAAAACAATTTCGCAAATTCGCATCTGCTGTTAGTTTAATGTCTTTTCGATTATCAGTGACGATGATTTTTACTGAATTATAACATTTGGTGCTTTTTGATTAGACTGACGCTATTTCCTGCCTTGCTGAAGACCCCGGCAGAAGTACTCCAGGTAAGAGAACACTTCTGAGTCCAAAGGAGTATGAACTTGTCTATTAATTCATTATTGATAGGACAGCATCTCTTTGAAGCGAGTCGGAATAGTAGCTGTGACTTCTGCAGAAACACGCATTTATCGTTTTGCATCAGGCGCTCAATACTAAATACTGGTGCTTTAGTGAATTTTACTGAATTTTCAATCGATAATCCTTTCTGTTGTCTTAAATTTTGCGCCACCTTGAACTAACGAATGAGTAACACCTTAAGTGCCTTACTTAAGAGCATAACTAAGAGAATGAATATCGCACCATAAGCGAGATATAAATATTTCTTTTAACCGCTGCTAAAAAGCGTATAAATATTCTTTGATGTAAGCTGGTAAATACTTACGGTAAACCGTCTGTAAATGACAATGCAAAACTTTGTCCCGTAATGATTCAAGGACATACATCCCTCAGTTGAAAAGCACTACGTAAAGAAAAAGGCAAAAAAATGCTCTCATTGTGATTAAACAGGTCAATTACTGTTTCTTGGTTTGAGTTGCCAACCTTTCCTTCAATTATGATATCTAGGAAAACTGCTCAGGAAACCAAGCTAACCAGTGTTAGAAATTAAGAAAAGTGCATTTGGCTTGTAATGATTCAGTGAAACGCGAGTCTTGATTACTTGACAATTCTCATCGCATTCTACTTTGTTGTAGGTCATATCAGCAGATTGGCAAAGTTAGAGAAGGAGGTATGTATTACTTTTTAAAACAAACATTGAAACTGTGATCAGATACTTTCAGGATAGGGTTTCTTTGCTCATTGAGAAGTTAAATTTTTTCACATGCAAAATTTTTGCAACTACATAGAAACCTAATTTTCACATCGTCTTTAATGGACTAGGAGGCATTGTAGTTTTCTGATTGCCATGCGTTTCTTCGTTTTAATGTTGAGAATACACCCCAGTATCCCCCCTTTCAAGAAACTTTCAGTTGACGAAGGAATATGCTTGGTTTTGTGCTGATTTTGTGATATTTCTTTAGATAACATAGCAAAGAATTCCAAGGAAGACAGATCGCTAAACATTTTGATATTCTTCTTGCTTTCTCTCTTGGTAAGGTCGCTAGTTTAAAAGCACAACTGGCCAAAGCTGGAGAACCTTCGGGTTTCGCCATGCTCGGCAGCAATGGTCGTCTTCCCCAGAACCTTCTCTTGGCGGGTTATGACAAATACACAGCGTACGACTTGGCGTGGCAGTCCCTCCACATGGCGGCCGCTGCTGCCTGCAGAGGAAGCACCGCCTCAGGGGGAAGTGGGCCATGGGCTAACTCAGTGAGGGTGAGGAATAACAACAGCAGGAAGACCTGCGCTCAGATCTGCCTTGGCACAGTTCACTACCGCAACTGTGACGCAGAGGTTTCTATCTATGGAAGAAAGGGTAAGGCCACAAAGAATGGACAGCACGTGGGCGCGTTTTACAACTATGGCTGTAACCATACCGGCAACGGAGGAAATGAAGCGTCCGTTTCTAACGCAACCGTAATGAACTACGGCTACGCTTATTTCAGTTTTTGTTGCTGCCGAAAGTAACATTAACACAGCAGTTTTTGTTACCCGCGCGATTAAACCGGTTGTAGTAAGGGTAGAATAAGATTTATCGCCAAAATGTTGGGTAACATTTGAAGTTCAATAAAAGCTGTGAAAGAGGAAGAACCTTGTGTTATTCACTGTGAATCTGTTTTTTCTAATGCCTTACTAACAGAAAGTTGTTTCAGTGGTTTTGACTCATTTCATTTCCTATTTTTCTACTTAAAGCTACGCGCGACAGGAAAGATAATACTTGAATTCGTCTAACAAACTACTCGCAAAAATGATTCGTCACGCCATCTAAATAAAGCATCGTAAAGCTTAAACTTGCAATAAAAGGCCTTTTTACTGACATCTCTTATTTTTACTGTACACGAGCTCTCAGTTTAAGATCTCCTAATTCTGTGGTTTTCTATTTCGCTGATCATCATCAGTTCCTTGGTTCTCGGCGCCAGTTTCTTGCCATTTTTCTTTGTTTGGTTACTAGGTGCTTCTAGTTCTCATAGATATTTGTTCATCAGATGTTGATCACTTCATGTGTCTAACTGTTATCTTTGCTCAACAAACGGAAAAACTCATAAAGATTTTTTGGCCTTTTTGGAAAACATAATTCAGCGCTAAAAGGCAATGAACAATCAGCAAATTATTTCCTCTGTCAGAAATTAAAGATCAATTTCAAAGTCGATTGTATTCTGAATTCTAGCAAAAAGTCACTCAGAAGTGAAAATCATGCATTCTATAAAGAATGATTGAAAAATTCCATTCCTAACAACCGATTCTATATGCGGTCGTGTATAATCCGTTAAAGGCCCTAAAACTTATTGCCTTGCGATGTATCTGGAGACATTCTTAATTGATAAAATTCAGTGTCGTTTTCTGCGTAAAATTTAGCATAATCAAATTTAATCCACATTTGATCAACAAACCTGGAAGAAATCAAGTGTGTACTTGTTGCTAGCGCGTGGATTTTACAACCATGAATGAAGACCCAAGAAGAGTGCACAGAACACTAATAATGAACTTTGTTCGGTCACACGTTGGTTTTTGATAAAACATGGACTTCGGAGGAAAATTCAGGGAATCCATAATATCGTGGGAACTGAAGCCATTAGACGTTAAGAAAAAAAAATGAACTGGTTATGTCCACGTGACTGGCGCGTGGATAAGTTCAAGGGTACAGTTTTACAATTACACGCCTTCTTTGTCACGCAACCAATCAATCAATCAACCTTTATTTCTACTCATTCTTGTTCAAAAATAAAATTACAACAAAGAAAATATTTAAAAAAGTAATAGTTAGAGTACTGGCTGCCTGGAATAACCATAGGGGCTAGCAGAGCCAGGCAGCCAATTGACATCTGATTCAGTATTAAATAGAAATAAAATACAGGCCAGCAAGAAAGCTGAAGCACAAATGCACACGAAAAACTAGAAGAAAAAAAGGAAAAACGCAGCTTTGGGAAGCTAAATTCACTTTAAATTTAACGAAGCTCAAATTTTCGCTGACCGCTGACAGTTGTACACTTCCTGGCGTTGCCAACCAAAAGTAGCCGGCAACGAAATAAGCCAGAGAGAAAAAAATAGTAGGGAGCTAGAGAGTCAGCGATAATTATTGTTTCCAGCCAAAGACGACATTTAAGCAAAAATCCCAGTAAGCGTTTGGGGTAAATTCCTAGCCAGGATTTTAGGTCCCTATTTAAGTTCCCAGCTAGCAGAATTTCAGCCCGAGGAGCGGATAATCTGAGGAGCGGCTCCCTTGGGGAACTCCTGCTTGTATCGGTGAACGTGTTGAAAACAATATTGGAGAGACATTATGTGATTGGAGTTGTTGTTTAGAGTATTCAGGATCGATAAGTAGGCGTGTTTAATCCGCCAAAGGCCCTAAAACGTATTGTCATGCATAACTTAGGTGGCATAAAGAAGTTTACATGCCAAATATTAGCAAAATCGGTTAGATGAGGTGGCTCAGTGGCTAAAGTTCAAATACTGCACTGTAAAATGAAAAGAGCCAAATTGGTTTCAATGTCTCCAGGACCAATTTATCCCATGTTGGGCCGTTTTTGACAAAAGTAAGCCAAAACGGCCCTGGATGTTACCGATTGGGCCCCTCTTATTTCTGAATTGCTCCACTAAATTCTATTTTGGCATTTCCTCTCAATTTGACCCTTCCAAGAGCCAAATAGGAAATGCCGATTTGGCCCCAACAAAGGCTAATATGGTCCAATATGAAAAAATTGCACACAAAAAGATCAAGCCATGAATATTTTGTAATATTTATTACTGAAAACTTTAATGCTATGTACACTTGCAGAAATATATACAATGTACATTCCCCAAAATTGAAAGTGGCATGTTAGAAGTAATGGGTAATGGGTAACGTGCTGCTGGAAGTATGTTTTTATCTTTCCCTTGACTTGCAAACTTATCCAAAAGTAATTGGAATATGCAGCAGGATCCTTGCATACTTATATACATGTGTCTCAAAATCTAAAGGAAGGGCAGGTAAATCTTGCTGTGTTATTCCTGATATATCCGTACCTCCCCAATGGAGGTGTCTATGGACCCAGAATGCCTCTTCTTCTAGGGGGAAGAGGGGGAGGGGCTCTTTTGCCCTATTTTCATATTCACCCAACCTTTCCCAAGATTGGAAAATCCATATGGGAAGGTTCATAGGTTGTAGGCCCTTATATAAGTATTATCTGGAATTATACAACCACTTTCTAACTCTGTTGGAAATATTTGACATCATTTTAACTGAGGTAACCACCATTGACAAAGCAGCTTAGTTAAGGGCCTGGACATATTGTGATCAAATTCCTTTTTTCTACCGAATACTAGGTCTGACAACATGAAAATGAAAATCAGTGGAGAGCTCACGGCGACGAAATTACGCTTAAAGGGAAAGATTGCATTGACCAAAACCCCCCGCGTAAATGCTTACAGGCGTATTGTTTGAGAAAACGTACGCCTGTCACATCTCTACATAAACTTCCTGAACCAATGTTTTCACATGTTACGTTCGTGCAACAGTCGCGAACTGTAAATTAACTTTTCCCGCATTTTTCCAAATGACGTAACAAGGTGGGGGTGAGACAGCTACGTATGAAATAGCAGTAATCCCATTTTTTTTATTATTATTATTATTATTATTAGTATTATTATTATTATTATTATTATTGTTGTTGTTGTTGTTGTTGTTGTTGTTGTTGTTGTTATTATTATTATTATTAATATTATTATTATTATTATTATTATTATTATTATTATTATTATTATTATTATTACTATTATTATTATTATTATTATTATTATTATTATTATTATTATTATTATCGATGAGGGAAGCACAACCTGCCATACGGTCCGCGCGTCTGAAATTTAAATCAACCAATCAGATTTCAGCAACGGGTCAAAACTGAGTTTTCATACGTCATTGATATCTGCGCTCTGTGATTGGTTGTGCCAAGCAAGAGAAATTACATGAAGTGCTTATTGAAAGCGCAAGCAAAATATTTAGCATGGCCTGAACTGATGTTTTCTGTTTCGTCCTTTTGATTTTACCATATTCACGACGTAGCACGGCGACTATAAGTATTGATCGATTTACTTCGTCGTTTTGTTTTCGGTTGAATGGCCAGTATAGAGCGATCTTCGCCGCGTGAGGTTCACAGTAAAGACTCCGACGCTTTGGCCGACTGGACTCGAATTCCCTCTCCCGATTTTCGCAACTTTGACCAGCATTGGATCCATTACTACTCTGGAGATCTCGCAATTTACGGACAGCCGTTGTTTACATTCTGGTTGTGAAAGATGCTTTTCAAATTGTTCTTACATTTCGGAGAGACTGATCTCGCCGGGTGGGAACTGTAGTGTTTAGGAGTATAAATCTTTGAGAGATTTCCAAGTCCTCTGATTGTAATCCTCCTACAGCACTAGTATTTTAAAACTCAAAAAGACACTTAAAGTGTGCGGCTATTTTCAGTGTCTGTAAAATGTTGAAAGGCAGCCCAGCAATAGCTCGGAACGGAATAAGAAGGCTACATCGATCAACTGTGGACTGGACTCTTCGCTCACCGACCAACATTTGTGATTTGATTATAATTTATGTAATTTCATTAATTAACTTACTAACCTTGTGGCTAGTTTTATTGTCATTTATTGTCCCTACATTTTTTCTTGTGGTAATTGGTGATCTGTCTCAGTATGAGGTGTTTTTACGCTAAAATTTTACAGATTATCCTTATGGCTTTTTTAGACATTGTTTACTTTTAATTTACCGATTTGTGCCTTTAAATTGTTGTAAGTAAAGAAATTATATAAATTGAATAACATTGGTAAATGTATTGCTAGTCAGATCCATCCCTTAGATAGGGTGCGTGGGTGGGAGAGTGTCAAATGCTAAATGTCTTGAAGGACGGTGCCTACTATTGTTACTGCGCAAACAACAGTAAGCACTGAGATACTCGGGTTTCCTATGGGTAGTGCTCACTAATACAGGAATATTTTTACAAAGTTTAAAACTATGTGGAGAAAACAGAACTTAGCAAGTGCTCTTGGTATCCCATTGCATTTAAAATAAAATGTTTGCAATTGGTGGAGCCCCAAACATCAGATTGAAAGGGGGGAAATAGACCCCCCACCACATTTGAGCTAGAGTAAGAATTTATGGATGCCAAACATCAGACATTTTAAACAAAATAGTGAATGCCATGAGTAAGAGGTGGAAGGTACGTGTAGGGCGAGTTTGAGATAAGGTAACAAAGAAACAACAAAAGTAAAAAGCCAGACAAAATATTAGAAGGAAATGCACGCCTGTGAAAAATTCAACTTTTATTAACCGATTGACTAATAAAAAAATGCCCTGAATAACCTATTTATTTTTTATTATTGTTTTTTTTTCGTGGATCTTGTTGACTTTGTTTTCAGGGTGTTTATTCTCTTCCTTAGTTATATTGGAGCAGTTGTCAATTGGGACCCAGCTCTGTTACTTCCCCCTGCCATACCCCTCCTTCTTTTGTACTTGTTCTGTATCTGTTGTTGTTGTTTTTTTTTTTCTGTATATTTTGTTGGCTTCTGTGGCAATTCAATAAAAATAAGCAAAACTAAATAAAAGAAGAATGACTTTGGCAATTACAAGAGACTCGAAACAGTAGATGCAACACAGTAAATAGCCAAACATAAATAGATTCCATGTGATTGATAACATCTACAGTATATTTCATTGAATGAGGGATGGCAAACAGGAGCATGTGGAGAAAGCTACAATCAGTTGGGAGGCCAATAATCAGGTTGATGGGAATACTGGCTATGAGATGAATGTGTTAATTACCTGTCATAGCTGTTTCTAAGTAGCTTTTGTGGAGTACTGAAGGATATATCCTTGCAAAATCCCATCAAGGATTGGGCTTCATGATGTAGCCATTGTCAGAAATTTGGCATTAGCTCATCACATCCACAATTGTAGTTTGGGTTGTTCCTTGTGCTTTGAGTTTCAACCATGATAAAAAATAATGAAGTGCCAAGAGTTGTCTGGACATGTAAGATTGATAACAATTGCTGAACACTTATACTAATATCAGTTAATATAATATGGTTTTCTTTAGTGTTGGCTTTCATAATGAGGAACAACAAAAAAAGTTCAAAAACTCTGGGTCAAGAGGAACATATAATAATTGACAGGATTTAGAATTTTTAAATTTTAATATTCTTGATTTTTTGAAGTCTACTTGTCTGACAGGTGCGCAAAGTTTTAATAATAAGGGAAATAACGCGGATTTGGGGCTTAAACTTTATACTGTTTTGAATCAGGGTTCGGATTATCTTCATAAATCTGAATAACAAGAATAGGAATTAAGTCTAAATTTATAGGTGAAATGTCTAAATGTAAATAGCTGAAATTTTAACAACTAGCTACTAACTACTATAAACTAGCAAGAGAGTGATTTGAAAGTCTGGCCCACCTCGATTAGCACTCACTACCTGCGGGCCAATTCACTACCTAATTGTTCTTCTTGGTTGGATTTTTGAATCTGAACTTGAAACTCAGAGCAAGAAGTAGATGTTTATAATATTTTAGCAAATATTAGAGGTACATGTTGTGGGAACTCAGTTCCCAAATCTGGCCTGGAAATGTCTGTTGTGAGACTCAGATTCTCAGCTAAAAAGATACTGACGGCTTACTCGCTGATAACTCACAACAAGCTCGGGGCGGTGACTCGAAAAAAGTGAGTAATGCATGCTATCTACCATTACAACCAAATGAAAAATAGAAATTGAAACTTTTTCGGGGATACATCATGAAGCCGCAAACTAAATTTAATAAAAATCATGCGTATACAGTCGTGTCAATAATTTTATTCTGTATACTTGTATACATATTTATTAATTGATTTAGTGTTATATTTTATATTTAAACGCATAGAATAGCGCAAACTGTTTAAGGAGTACCTCATTTAAAAGCACTGCCCGCGTCGGACGGCCGCGGTTGTCAAGGTTTTTCGCTCTGCTTCTTTTTAACGCTGTGAGGTGTTATTCACTAAGTGAAGCTAAGTGGCTGTGTGGAAAGCTCCAGAATGTTGGGGAAAGGTATCTAGTGGTTTCCGTTTGTTTTAGGTTGGAGAAATAGGCCATTCTCGAGAACTCTGAAGCGGCTGGAGCGGTGATCGAACAACAAATTCGATAGTATTGTCATTTAGTCGACAGTGAAGTGTCACTTGCTAATGACGTAGGATAACCAGTTTTGACTGCCGCTCGTACTGCGGGCTCAAGCTCCGTATGGCAGGAAGATAACGTAAAAAAGTATTCACAAGGGTGGACCCCAGTCCCAGGATCTGCACCTGTCAAAGACCACCTTAAAGTGGACATGCGGATACGGCAATAAAACAACAATTGCCCAGCGAGTGACCTAAAACTTGCCGGTGTTTTCAGCACGGTAATTCCTTTCCACGTTCAAACGACGGCTTCTGTCAGCGTTTTATAACATCGGAAGACGTTTCCAATCTTGCATGGAACTACGTTGTCTTAGTTCAGACGACTTGCTTCTGCTGTGCCGAAAAAAGTACAGTTTAGTTTGACAAGCTTCGCCTTGTTACACGCCTCTGGTACGGAAACGATTCAGCGGAAGAATTTTCGGGAGGGGAATTTTCACGTGGCTTCAATCCTGAACTAAGTACAGTTCTGGCGAGTACAGTGCCTCACAAGAATCAACTATGTACATTAAAAAAGATTATTATTATTATTATTATTATTATTATTATTATTATTATTGTTATTATTATTATTATTATTATTATTATTATTATTATTATTATTATTATTATCATTATCTTACATGCGTAAGAGGCTCCAGGACACCTTTTCACAAAATTCCATTTGGGGATTTCATTGATGACTGCCGCTTAAACGCTAGCCAAGCGTGTCTCCGCTAATTTTAGAAAGTGAATGATGGCGTGACGTTGTAAATTAGTATTTTAGGATCTTTTTAACAACTTTTTTTATTTCATCAAAATTTTAGTCTTACTATTGTTAAAAAATTGTGCTTGAAAATAGCTCTGTTGTGCTTGGAAATAGTCGCTTTTTTTTAATCGAAATGAATTTTAAACTTTGAATTGTAAATAGGTTTTAATAGCTCTTTTTTCTACTTTTAACTTGTAAATATCAATTTTGCTTGGAATATTATAATAAAGAAAGATTTTATTTTTAATTATTATTATTATTATTATTATTATTATTATTATTATTATTATTATTACTATTATTATTATTATTAATATTATTATTATTATCACTGGGAAAAAACACTTGCAGAAACTGATCATGAAACACTTGTAGAAATTAAACACAATCACAAAAAAATGAAAGCACGGTGCAGAAAATGAAAACACTTTGTACAGATTCAAAAAGCAAACTCGCAGAAATTGAAAACACGTGAACAGGTTCAGAATACTTGCACGAATCACAAAATCCCTGCAGAGATCCATAACTCTACTGACCTTTCATCACATACCTTATAAATACAACTTTAGATCTCTTCGTGTCGAGCATTAAAGTTTTGGCCTAGCTAATTACAGTATCTGGAGAATTCGTTGAAAATGAAAATGTAGGTCATTTATTTGATCACACTGTTTCAGATAGGGGTATAGAATGGTAAAATCCGAGACCCGCCGAGACGCCGAGACCTTCGTTTAAAATCCGAGACCGAGACTTAACTACTTTTACTAAATCCGAGCCCGAGACGTCGCGATGCATCACGTGTTTTTTACTAACACTGCCGAAAAGCAAAGTAGTTATAGTTATCTGTGAGAGGCTCTGTTTGTGGTATCCCAGGAAGTCGTTTACGTGTGGCTGGATGGGAGGTCAAAGTTCGCCGATTGCGTACGAAAACGTACGTGTTTCAGATAGTGATCAGGGAGAGGCTTCCGGTTTTGGAAAATCCCTGTTTCACCGTCTACACAAAAACGATAAGTTGGCGCTTTTGAATCCATCCATTTTTTTCAGTTTTTAAAAGTCTCTGTTTATGGTGCCCGAGGAAGCCGTTTACGTGTGGATGGGAAGTCAAAGTTCGCCGATAACATACGAAAACGTACGTGTTTCAGATAGTGATCAGGGAGAGGCTTCCGGTTTTGGAAAATCCCTGTTTTGCCGTCTACACAAAAACGATAAGTTGACGCTTTCGAATCCCTCCATTTTTTTTCCAGTTTTTGAAAGACTCTGTTTGTGTTACCCGAGGAAGCCGTTTACGTGTGGATGGGGGGTAAAAACGCACAGAATATTATTCGACAATTACGTACGAAAACGTACTTGTCGAAGAAGCTTTTAAAAGGCAACTGAAAAACATTTACTGAAAACAAAGCTTCGTTTGCCAAGGAGGTCAAGCAGTGACCTCTGTACGTGTTTTCATCTTCTGTACTTGAGGCTTCTGCACGTGTTTTCTCGGAGAATTTTTAATCTGTGCACGTGGTTTTCATGTTCAGCAAGTGGTTATATATTTCTAAGCGTGTTTTTAGTTTCTTCAAACTTGTTTTGCCTCTATGAGCCACGGTAGTGACGGACTCGTACTGAGATGCAGTTTCAAGCCTTCACGTTTAGTTTCCTTGTCGTTGCTTTTGCCATTCCTTCCATGGATGGTGCTTTGGCAAGCAAAAAGACAGCAGACTGGGCTTCCTCGAGTATTTCATCTCGTTGTCCTAGAAGCGAATATTTGGTAAGAACATTAACATTTGGTCAATCATGTTGGTCTTTCTACATGTAAGATCATGCATTGCTCCATATAACAATAGATTGGTTACAACAGTATAAATGGAAAATTCTTTCCCGACTTCATTTTATTTTATGTTCTTTATTTATTCATTCATTTTTTCAATCAGACTGATATCATTTCCTGCATTGCTGCTGAAGCAAAATCTGAGGCTGGTGATAATCCAGGTAAAGAAAACGTCTCGCTCGAAAACAAACCGTAGCTAGCTGAGATTATAATATAATATGGATAATTATCTTGACTTTGATAATGAGCTATTATTTTCATAAATAAGACAAATCGAGCTTTCCATGGCATTGCTTTAGAATGGAAAATTGCTCGCGCTGATCATCATTTGACTGATTGTGCATGGCCAGTCAGTGCTTTCCAATACCAGAATGCTTGCTGAAAAATATGTCGGTATGCGTAGCCCACATAATATGCATCACACCGATCACATCTAAACTCGTAGACGACGCATTGTTGATCAAAGAGAGGTGTCTTGGTTTTTCTCACTTTGATCTCATCAGTAATTTACTTGTTTGAAATCATTGGGAGTAGCTCACTGTTGATTTCTTTCCAAGATCGGAGAGCTGTCTTCGGCTGATCGTTGATCTTTGAACGGTAAAACAATACGAACGGGCGTGTTCAGTGGAACATCACGAACTTTCTCGCGGTCTTGTAACTCGATTAACTTATTAGCTATGATGGATTCCATGAAACTCTTTGCAGGGAACTAGTGCTTAAGTTTCAAGAAGATCCTCTTCCGTTGTTGCATTCTTCCATAAATAGACCCGACAAGGATGAGAGGTGATGGGCACGATTTTTAACATAGTCATAAGAAGGGATCGTTTGTATCTGCTGTCAACGTGGTGTTGATATGATCGATCGATAATGGAGAAGGAGGCCTTTGTTTGTTGTCTTCCTGTAGTCACACGATTTTAGTTGACTGTCGATCTTTACGAGTTCTATTCCGATGAAAGAAAGTGTTTTTCCGGCATTTGTTGTTCGGTTTGCTTGAAAAGCATTATTTGGTTATTATTTTAGTTGCATGAACTTGTGGTCGTCACGTTAACGTTGATCTTCTGTTTCAAGGTCTAGGTTATCCTTCGCCAATGTTTAGTAACTGTAGTTTACAGGTGTTGTCGTCTAGTTGATTATCTCTATCTCGAAAAAGACTTGCTTGGCAATTCTTGCTCAGTGTCTGATTCAGAGTCTTGGTACAGGCTCTACGTTAAAGCCAAGCGAGTGTTTACGCTTTACTGCGGCTAAGGTCAGTGTCATCTACCTATCTCTTGTAAAAAGGATAATTTATTCTCGTCTTCTAGCTTCTCTTCGATAAACAAATGTATTTTCCATGAGTGGTCCAAGAGGTGACCCATCGCTACCCCATTAATTTGTTCGTAGAGGTTACCTGCTAGTTAAATTGGAACAGTTCACGTTTGGTATCCACTCTCAAAAGCTCAACGAGATCGTCAGTACAAGCATTGTTAGCAAGAATCGGTATGGTTTCCTCAAGAGCCACGTTTGTTAAGAGCTCAGATTCATCATCTGGTACCTTGATGTCATGCTCATTTTAAAATTGCACTTACTGGAATACGCATCTGTGATTCTGTAATTGTTGACTGACAGGGGATTGGATTTCTCGTCAAGCCATTTCGCGAGAGCATAATTGTATGTCCCCGTGGCAGATAAGATTGATCGCATCACCAGCTGTTCTTTATGCATCTTGGGCAGGCCATTTAGAGATGTGCTAATCTAAAGCCTTTCAGACTGAATCAGCAATGTGTTTAAGGAGAACTCTACGAACCACCGAATGAAGATATTTATCTTTCTCCAGTAGTGGGTGAATTGAATAAGTAAAACACGGATCGGATTATGGAACACAGCACGAAGAAATCATTTATTAATTATTTATTTATTTATTTATTTATTTATTATTTTTTGTTTATTTTATTAGCTTAGCTTTGCCTTTATGATACCAAAAAAAGAAAATCACAATCAATAAGTAGACGTTGGCAGGCACATCGCAACAACTAAGTAGCCAATTACTGCGGGCCCAGAAATAAAATAAATGTAAAAGAAAGAGAGGAAAAACGCATTACATGCAGCGCGTTATTAGTACGTCTAGAAATATATAGTGGATTTGCATTCAAACAGATGGTTTTAAACGTTGGAGGGTTGTAGTTCATTCTGACAGCTCAAGAGTAGTAGTAGTAGTAGTAGTAGTAGTAGTAGTAGTAGTAGTAGTAGTAGTAGTAGTAGTAGTAGTAGTAGTAGTAGTAGTAGTAGTAGTAGTAGTAGTAGTAGTAGTAGTAGTAGTAGTAGATTGTTGTAGCCAGGTGAGCTCATTCATTTGATAATCAGCTCACACCGGCATTAAGAAATTAAAACTAAGTGTTAGACGAGCGCTTAAACTGGTTATTTTAAAGGCTTACCTAACAGAAGGCAGCGTGGCCGAGTGCTTTAAGGGAGTCGCACTTGTAATCTGGAGGTCCCGACCGACAGAAACAGATATTTTAAATGGAACATAACATGGTTAACAATCGCAACTGGAGGAAGGGGCGGGCCATTTGCAGTTTAGTGAGGGCGGGACTTGAACCCGGTTTATTTCATTACCCCGAGCTGGTAATTAAGTTGAATTATTATAATTTTTAATCGTATTTCCCTCCTTTCTGCTTTTCTTTGTAGGTCATGCAAACAGACTGGAAAATTTAGAGAAGGAGGTATACAAAGTTTGAAATGAAACGGAAAATATGAACTTTTACTTGATAGCATTGCTTTGAGATGACAGTATTACACGTAAAGATTTTTAGCAAGAGAAATTTAAAAATTGTTCATTTTTTAAAAGGAATTGCATACGGTTTGCAAATTTTGGAACGCTAAAGCTTTACCCTTTAGAGTAGTAAAAATTCCTTCATTGTACTTTAAAGAGTCAAAGATAATATATTAATGTCACCTTGGTTATAGGATCTGTGATCGCTGTTGACAAAAGCTTAGGATAGGATAAATTGTGACGTCTCGGTTTCTCTTGAGATAAAATGATACTTCGAAAAGGAACATTGGGTTATGTGGACACTACGCCTCTCTTTTAATCAACTGGCTTACATTTTCTACCCGTTTTCCTTAATTTCAAGGTCGCCAATTTGAAAGCACAATTGGCCAACGCTGGAAAACCTTCGCCCACCGATGGTCCTCTGCCCCAAAACCTTCTCTTGGGAGGCTATGACAAATACACAGCGTACGACTTGGCGTGGCAGTCCCTCCACATGGCGGCGGCTGCTGCCTGCAGAGGAAGCACCGCCTCGGGGGGAAGTGGACCATGGGCTAACTCAGTGAGGGTGAGAAATATTCCTGGCAATAAAACCTGCGCCCAGATCTGTCTTGAGACAGGTCACTTCCGCCACTGTGACGCTGAGGTTTCTATCTATGGGAAAAAAGGAAAGGCCACAAGGAATGGACAGGTCGTGGGCACGTTTTACAACTACGGATGTGGGGCTTCGTGGGGTAACGGAGGAAATGAGGCGTCCGTTTCTGACGAAGCTATCCTGAATCACAGTGGCAATTACTTCAGTTTCTGTTGCTGCCGAAAGCCGTAGCATTTCGCGGCATTTTTGTCACCCGACAAATCAACAGTCAGTCAACTGCTTGTAGTAGGGGTATAGTAACAAATGAATTGATCCAAGTAATGTCGGGTAACATTTGGAAGTTTAATAAAAAGCTGTAAAAGACGAAAAAGTTGTGTTATTCGCTGTGTATCTTCTCATGCCTTTTCAGTGAAAATTTTCCAAATTCAGGGAATTTGTTTCAGTGATATACATTCTCGGACGTCAATTCCCGTTCAGTTTCATAAGCAACACCAGGACGGGGAAAATAAGACTCGAATTTTTCTACTAACGTACCAGTTGTGCCAAAAATGATACAAGCTCTGCATCCGCAAAATCCCGACATCGCGACAAAAAAAAAGTTCAAAATTTCGGTTAAAGTGTTTTCCACTCACGTTCTGATCGTTTTCTCTTCATTGTCCTCAGTATTCTGTATTTCTCTATGCTTGTTACGCTTTAAGATCCTGATTAAGTTGTTTCACTTGGTTTCAGAGTTTGCTTTCCTTTCTATCCCCTTTCTCACCTTTTTCGGGCCCGGGGAAACAAAGTCGTTTTCAAATTTATCCGGATACATGAAGGCGTGGACCTAACCGGTTCCAGGTCTTTTCATGCGACTTTAGGTTGATATCGTGGAAGTTGGAGAGGTGGGGGGAGAGGCGGTGGGAGTTTGAGAGGGAAGGGGGGTGGATGGGTAACGTAACAACTGGTTCTCTTAAAAGGGCAGTGTCACCTATTTTCAGTGTCACTTTTAAAAATAGCTAAAAGCATATTTGTATGGATGGAAACGTTAAAGTAATGGTTCAGTTTTGTTAATAATAACTGTACTTGTTCACAGAAACTAGTATCATTCATCTTTCGCTGCGGATGGCTAGGATGGAAATGGATTACAACTTTAAAAAATTGGCCTATTTTTTCAAGTTCCTTCTGAGCTCCAATAGTTTGGAAAAAATTTCTAAAAATTGATTATAGTTTGTTCTTCCTCGGAGAAATCATTTCGTATTTAGCTTCCGGTGCTCCAAGTGTAACTTCATGTCAGAGAACAGGTTCCTAGTCAATCATTTGGGCAGCTTTGAGCAACATACAAGAAAATCTCCTTGATAGATTGAGATTCTGAAGAGCACCAGATTCATAAGAAAATTTCCCTCCAAAAACCAAAATGAGTGCCGCCATTTTCATTTTGGATGGCATTCAGTAGGCTGGCCGCTTTTTCATGACGTTATTTCATGATCATCCAACGAAATTAGCGCAAACTTCAAACGCGGCTTGCTAATTTTTTTTTCTTTTTTTTTTTTTTTTGGCGTAAATTTTCTTTTTCCTTAAGCATGAACTGAAAGCGCCTTCGTGTTTGGCTGCAGTCTGCAATAACAGAGAAAGAAAGAGTAGTACTATTTCATAATTTTCAAAGAAGAGCCTCCACCGGCTTAACGCCGCGACGAGAAAGTCAGGCTGTCAAAGAAACTCCAAAATGTACATGTTTGCAGCTAACATTTTTTTTTTTTTGAATACTGCTTCGAAATATCATACTAATCTAGTCACAAAAGATCAGAGAATAAAGCATTATTACTTCGATTCTGCATTGGATAGATAGAGTACAGCTGACTTATTGCGACGTTAGAAGATCACTATAAGCTCCTAGTAAGCTCGGCTTACGCAACAAGACAGCTGAGGGAAGGGGACGGTAAAGATCGTTGTGTGACCGACATAACATGCACCTTAGACAGTACCTACGCATTTTAAGGCGATTATCTACTTGAACTGGTTTTCTTTGATTTGTTACAACGTGAAGACAACGAGCGATAGGAAAGTTGCAATCTTGAGTCGTGAATACTTCGCCGTCACGTTGGTCACACAAAGACTGGAATTTGCCGTCCCACCACAACAGCCGTCGTGTTCAGTAAACTCACTAGTCTATTGCTGTCAAAATGTCTTCAAGGGTCCTAACACAACTTTAGCTGATGTTAAAGGCAGTCAGCGGTGCCAAAGGACGAATTCCAAATAAAAAAATCACAAGTAAGTGAAAAGGATTTGAGGTGTAGGCTCAGCTTTTAAAATACTGAGATTCGGATTTCAGAATCACGGCAACGAAGTTAGACTCGTATACGTTCCGCACCATCTCGCCTGTCAAAACCACTGGCTTGAAGCAAGACTATGTTTTACATGTAAATAGACATGTCGTTAGTTAATATTCTTTGTTTATTTATTTAAATTATAAGGGCAGCAGAATTAAAATATGATAAAGACACTCCGTTGTTTATAGTAGCAGTGAATTTAAGCTATTTCAGGCCGGTTTATTTTGCATACACTCCACTCATGAAAATAAAATCTTGCCGGGAGCAACGTTCAACTGGTCAATTAAAAAGTGTAAGCGATGTTATTCTAACTCACTGCAAGGCATTTTTATGACAGTAATTTTTGCAAATTTCTTTATACCTCGACTGAAAATACGGTCCAACGTTTTAACTGTTGATTCAGCCTTGTAGCCGTCTGTTTTAAATGATGACTGAACCAAATTGAAACGTGTTTATTAAGTTACGGAGTCACTCAAGCTTCAAATGTAAACATGAACTGAGTGACGGAGAAAATCAGTTTAGCCTCGCTATAACTCGAGCTCTTAATAGCAACAAAACTGATAGCCGCTAGTAAATTTATGTAAGCAACATCCGAGGGAAAGGAATTTCTGTTTGAAATATTGAGAAGTTTGAGATCGTGCCGCAGTACCGCGGGTTGCCGAGCGGTATACATTGAAGAAATTGGCACGACATACATTAGTACTCAGACAAATCCACTTAATTAAATTTTTTTTTTCTGAGACAGCGAAAATGTAAATTTTCCTGCGAGCTCGAGCCTTTTTTAGCTTGCAAAAGAAATCGAGATTTTAAATAGCTTCGAACAAAAATTGAGATTGCGAGGCTCAAAATAATTACTCAAAGTTTATTTTGATGCGTATTCAGTTTTGAAAGACCAGTGGGGAAACCGGAAGTTGAAAGTTTAACCTGAACTTTCGATACATTGTATTTTTAGCAGCTTTGTCTAACGAACAAGATTATCGCACAAGTTTTCTTCTTTTGTTTCATCGTCCCATGATGACGTTGCCTAGATATAGTAAACTGCTCTTTCAACACTCCACGTTTCATTGCCTAACTTATTAGTTCGGACAGACGAAGATGAAGTTTCAAGCTTTCAAACTTATTTTCTTTGCCGTTGCTCTCGCCATTCCTTCCAAGCATGAAGCTTTCGCAAGTAAAACCTCTGGCTGCCCTAAAAGCCAATGTCTGGTAAGAAAATCAATGCTTCCTCCTGAGTCATTTTGGACGTTTCATGTATACCATTTTGTGTTTCTTCCATACACTTTTTTTTTCTTTTTTTTAATTTTGCACTTCTTGTTGGCGTTTTGCTTAATTATAAGCGATAATTAATAGGATTATTATAATTGTTGTTCTTTGATCAGACTGACGCTATTGCCTGCCTTGCTACTGGAGCTAAATCTGCGGACGTTGGTATCCCAGGTAAAAGAACACTGGTATTTTTGAAAGACCGGCAAGCTTATGTGGTAGGACGAGAGTGAACTACTAATTTTAACCGTGCTGAACAGAAACCTCAACTGCGAGAATGAAAATCAAGCCATGAACAACGATTTAAGATACTGAGTATTCGGCCTCCAACTGTCAGAGGGTATAAGGGCCTCTTCATATGATCCCGGTTGACCGGGCTAGCCCGCTTACCGAGATCTCGCCTCATTCCTGTTTCTTTTGTAAAAAATTCGATGTGTTCATATGAGAAGGCGGGCCAGCCCGGTTACCGAGATCTCGGTTTCAGCGACCGAGATCTCGGGAGTCCGGGACGAAAATTTTGTCATATGAACACGGTATCCCGGTTACCGGGATGAAGTCTATAACCAAACATTCGCGTCTTAGAACGGATGTATTTGATTATTACGGCTCATTTCTGAGATGTTCTAGTTCAAAATAATTCCTTTTCGTAGTAGAGATAAAGATATAATACTTTTGAGGTTTGTAGAACCGATAAAAATGAAAAATTCTTGCCGGGCTTGTTCGGTAAATGTCACGCTCGATTGACCGCGTCACCACTTTTCATCTCGGTAACCGGGATGAAATCTCCCATATGAACGGACCGCAAAATTCATCCCGCTTACCGAGCCATCCCGGTAACCGGGATCATATGAAGAGGCCCTAAATGGCTTCAGCGGTGTAATCTGATGAATTTTACAGCAAACAGACTATACATGACCGTTCAACTTACTCCTTTCGTAGATATAGAACAGTACTTCCGTTAATCTTGAGAATATTTATCCGTGAAAAGCACTGTTTAGGTTTATTGAGAACGCCCCCACCTGGATTGGACACGATTGATCAGTTTTTCTCTCTTTGAATACGTCAACCCTTTTAAGTTACTGCATCCGAGAAACGTTCAGGGGAAACCTTCACTCTAGAGGCCAAGTGAGATAGAAAAAATACAAAAACGGAAATCTTGGCAGTTTGGCCCACAACAACTTTGAACCCAAGTCTTTCCGTTGGACAGGTGCGTAATATAATTTGACGAATTTTTAAATTCGGTACTGAAACTAACCTGAGAGTTCTGTCTCACTTTTAGGCCATAGAAACAGACTCTCAAAGCTGGAGAACGAGGTAAGCTATGATTCAAAAGACAAAGGGGAAAAAAGACCGTTTACTTCAAAGATAGAACTCCTTTGCCTCTGAGCATTTCCAATTCTCTTCGTATGCAAATTTTGTCACTTTTAATCCTAGCATATTCATTAATTTCGCAACATCTTGATTGACTTGGAATCAATTGAACGGTTCACTGAGTCCAAAACTCTGCTTTTTTCCCCCTTACTGCTAAAAGTCCAGCCAATATATGTCCCCCTTCAAGGAAATCTTTACCTCTATTCCCTAAAAGGGGGGTCCTAGATTTGTGATTTTTGCGTTTTTTCTTCATTGTAATAATAAACTAGATGTTCTAAGAAAGAAGCATAGCCGCTTATTTACTTTCCTTTTCTCTCTCTCCTTTCTCTCTTGGTAAGGTCGCTAGTTTGAAAGCACAACTGGCCAAAGCTGGAAAACCTTCGGGTTTCGCCATGCTCGACAGCAATGGTCGTCTTCCCCAGAACCTTCTCTTGGCAGGTTATGACAAATACTCAGTGTACGACTTGGCGTGGCAGTCCCTCCACATGGCGGCTGCTGCTGCCTGCAGAGGAAGCACCTCCTCAGGGGGTACTGGTTGTTGTGGTAATCAGGTTATGGTACGAAATACCAGTGACAAGAAGACCTGCGCTCAGATCTGTGCCCAGACCGCTTACCGCAACTGTGATGCCGAGGTTTCTGTCTATGGAAGAAAGGGCAAGGCCACAAAGAATGGACAGATCGTAGGCTCATTTTACAACTATCGTTGCAACCATGGTGGGAACGGAGGAAGTGAGGCGTCCGTTTCTAACGAAACTGTAATGAAGTACGGTTATTTCAGTTTTTGTTGCTGCCGAAAGTAACATTAACACAGCAGATTTTGTTTCCCGCGCGATTAAACCAGTTGTAGTAAGGGTAGAATAAGATTTATCGCCAAAATGTTGGGTAACATTTGAAGTTCAATAAAAGCTGTGAAAAGGGAAGGACGTTTGTGTTTTACATTGTTGCTCCGTGTTTCCTAATAATTTCAAGATTCAGAGAGTCTGTTTCGGTCAGTGGTTTAACTGATATCATTTCAGTCACATTTTGCTAGAAAGCTAAGAAAGCTAAGACTTCAATTCATCTACTTAACTCAGTAACATCTAATGTAAAAATATTACATCGCGAGATCATAAAACATAGTAAAAGCTTTAACTTGCGATGGAAACCTTTCCACTGACGTCAAGATCTCTTGATTCGATAAATTTCTTTTTTACGCTTCGTGAGTCAGTCTGATAAAGCTCTCTTTTCGCTCTCCTGATTCTGCAGTTCCCGATTTCCCTGATCAGTTACTAGTTCCCTAGCTTGTTTTTGCTTACTTGCCTTTTCCGATCCTTCTCTGACATGTTCTTATATACAGTATGTTCATCAGATCTTGATCATTTCTTCCTGTGCATTTTGTTACGTTCGCTTTCAAAACAGAAAAATAAAATGAAGGATTTTTCTTGTTCCATAAAAGAATTAAAACAATTTCGCAGTAATTGTCTGAAGGCAATAAAGGACAAGCAACTTTTCTCCTCACTGAGTCTCTTAGAAATTTTAGCCAAATTTCAAAGTCAATCATTCTTTGAATTCTTGCAAAAGCTACTCGTGTGATCAGTCTTGACGTAAACTCTAAAGGATGATTGAAAAAGTCCACCAGAGTACACCAGAAAGCCGTTTTCACGCCGCTTAAAATCGGTTTAAGGAAAATATCTTGTTCGCATTTCAAGCAATACAAAAACGCTATGCTCAAAACACAAATCAATGTTTTGGGGTGTTTTGTAATTTTTTGGGGGGTGATTTTTAGGTATATTTGGGAGGAGATAGTTTTTCTCAAAAGAGTAGTAAAATTTGGAGAAAAAAGAAATAGTTAAGCTTTTATGTAGTTTAAAAATTAGAAAGTTTGAAGTTAAAAATTGATATATGGACACCCAAACAGTCCCCTACCAACCTGGTGTGCTCTTGGGTTGGGGTAACTGTCTGTTTGTGTTCCAAAAATATTTTTCTTTCTGTTATCCCTTCTTTAAACTTCTTACAATTCCATTCAAATTCACTTGTACCCCCACCTTAATAAGCATGGAATTTGATATGCAGTCATGTTTACTCCGTGAAGGGCCATAAAACTTATAACCTGCGGGACCAGACGTCGGGTGAAACAAAAGACGGAAAAGGCGCCTACTCACGCAGGCTGTACAACTTACTGCTTTGCGCAAATTAGAGAAACGACCACCCGTAAAAGAAAATATGTACCCCTTAACAGTTTCAGCCTTGCAACGAGAATTTATGGTGATAACTCGATGTTCAGGGGGTGGGGGGTTCCTGGGGATTTTTGGTGGATGTCGCCTGATATATGGTTCTCCTTATACTGATCCAAATTTTACATAGCAGGGCCCGCAGAGCAGGTTTTGAAGTGGGAGGAGTGGGCGCTTAGGGTTTTTTTTTTTTTGGGGGGGGGGGGGGGGGCACTAAAGCGAACGCGTTGGCGTTCGACAACCTGGGGGTCCGAGGCCATGATCCCCCGGGAAAATTTTAAATTTAAGTCTTCTGAAATGGCTAGAAATGTATCAAAAATTGTCAATACTGATGTAAATTTTTAATTGTGTCAACTAAAATTTGTATTTTTCTTTCCTTTTGAAGTAAGGAGTCTGGCCCTTACCATTTGACCGATACAACAGGCTGACTGACCAGTTTTTTTCGACTTGTTTTCTTGTGAAAGCCAGCAGCTTTTGAACACCCAATTTCGCTGTTCATGTTTCCGTAAATCATGTGTGCGTCTTTGTTCGTCATGACAACGGGATTGAATGATCTAGGATGACCGTAGCTGTGCATAATTCTCCGTTTCAAATATTTACGGGTAACGGCGATGAGTAGCTTTCATTAATGAAAGTCTTTGTACAAAAAACGTCCTCGAACTTATTCAGTGATGAAACTATATCTTCGTGAACTGAACACCGATCCAAGAACGAATGAAAATAGAAACAAGCGGCTGAAATTCTGTTATTTCGCGGTTGAAATATAGTCGTCCGTTCAGCAGCAAACTAACAACAAACTGTCTGAAATTGTCGGGTTTGTCAGAGAAAACCTTAATATACTTTATAATATCTAAGGAAAGTTGTTTCTGTAAGCAGTGGATCAGTGGTTAAGTAAACTAAAACGAAATATATTTTTAACCATCTAAAAAGCCCCCTCCCCCATCCCCTCCCCCTCCGCTGTCCTTGCATAGTGCGTTTCAGAGTCAAAAATTTGGCGGATCCAGACATTCAGGTACTGGGGGGCTGCGCGCGCATTGGAACGCTCTCTTGCTTCTTTTCATGAGACGAAATATCTCGTTGCCTCGAGCTCGGCCCGCGAAATCACTAAGTTTTGACAATTCTTCTACCGTGTAGGTACATTCATTAGCTAGGCGATATGATAATAGTGCTCGGCTGTCGTCAACAATTGGTCGTCTAATTTATGTGCATTTAAGTTCAGGGTCCCGACTTAGCTAATGTAAAATATCCCGCTGTGATGTCGTTAAAATATAAGTAGTATTTTCCGTCTGTTTTTTACCATTTATCACTCAAAATTGAATTTGGGCTTTCTTGAAAATTTGAATTAAATAATATTCCAATATTTTTAATCTTTTATAAAATCAAAAGTCTCTCGAGTACATTTCATAATTATATAAACAGGAGAAGAATATGAATATTGACTTTACAACTGTGTATACTGTCTGCTGCGTGACCAAATAATTTCACATGATTCAAAAGAGGTTGTATTCTTACAAAGGGTAAGTTACAAATATTTATTTAATCCTGACCTTCGTCATTTTGTTTTAGTGGTAATGTTGTCCCAAGAACAAGATTACCGAACAAGTTTCTTTCTTTTGTTTCACTGCACGACAATGATACGACATTGCAGAGATAAAAGTCAACAACTTTCATGACACTGCACAGTACGTAGTGCTTAACCTGACGAAATTCACAAAGATGAAGTTTCAAGCTTTTAAGGTTATTTTTCTCGCTGTGGCCTTCGCTATTCCCCCAAAGCATATAGCTCTGGGCAGCAACTCCACACCAAACACAGCAGCCTCGAGTATTTTAGCTCGCTGCCCCAGAAGCAAGTTTTTGGTAAGAAAATTAACGTGTGATCAGTCATGTTGGATTCAGTACGGGATCCTGTCTGGCTCCAAATAATCAAATAATTTTTCAGTGTCCTTGTGATTTCTAAAATAGTTTTTGTTTTTCAATCAGACTGATGTTATTTCCTGCCTTGCTGCCGGGACAAAATCTGACGCAGATGGCGGTAATTCAGGTAAAAATATCACTTCTCAATCAAACTCAAAACCGTGTAGTAACTAGACCATGAACTCCGATCATCAAATATGAGCGGTAGAATTCATTAATCAGAGTGCTAGCTGTGTACCGGTATTTCGGCATTTAAACGCGCAATTCGACATTTCTCTCGTCCTAAATCCTAAGCTTATGATTAACAAATGATTGAGATTCTACACCATGCAAATGAGAACTGATCAAACTCTGAACAACAACATGTGTTGGCGTACCATAACATTGAGCCTTGGTCTTTATGTTCAGCCGGATCGCAAACGGGCGTAAACATCCGACCAAACCTATAACTTTTAGACGAACACTTAAGCCGATAATTTTTTTCCCACTTGTTTTCTCTTTCTGTAGGTCATGCAAAAAGACTGGCAAATTTAGAGAAGGAGGTATGCAAAGCTCTACTTGATGGAATTTCTTTGCATCTCAATATTTTAAATTTTCTTCGCATGAAAAATCTTCACCACTTCCTATTTTGAAAATTTTTGAATGCCTATGAATAAAATTCTAGTTTACTGTGCGTTATACAAATTACCTAATTTTAGCTTTGGGAGACTCCTAGTTGAAGGACATTTATTTATTTGATTTCTTTTTACAAAGGAATATACCGACTTGGATTTGAAATATCTTAAGAGATATTTGTGCGGTACAAGGAACAATTGGTTTATATATATATATATGGATTAATAAGTCAACTTTCATACCTATTTCCTTCATTTCAAGGTCACCAATTTAAAAGCCCAACTGGCCAAAGCTGGAAAACCTTCGGGTTTCGCCATGCTCGACAGCAATGGTCGTCTTCCCCAGAACCTTCTCTTGGCGGGTTATGACAAATACTCAGCGTACGACTTGGCGTGGCAGTCCCTCCACATGGCGGCCGCTGCTGCCTGCAGAGGTAGCACCGCCTCAGGGGGAAGTGGGTCATGGCATAACTCAGTGAGGGTGAGGAATATCCCTGGAAAGAAGACCTGCGCTCAGATCTGTCTTGACTCAGGTCACTTCCGCCACTGTGACGCAGAGGTTTCTATCTACGGGAAAAAAAGGAAAGGCCACAAAGAATGGACAGGAAGTGGGCGCATTTTACAACTACGGATGCAGGCCCCAGTTGTTCAAAGGCCGGATAAGTTTATCCGCTGGATAAGGCACTCTTCAGCGTCTAAAATATACTTCACGTTAAATGTTGTCCAAGGTTTTCGTACACTCCCCAACTAAGCAGTGGTTAGAGTGTGCATATTTGCTTGTGCACGAGGAAATACTGAAATCTTTGCACAGATTGAAACTGTCGGATAGTGACTTATCCACTGGATAAAGTTATCCGGCCTTTGAACAACTGGGGCCAGGACTCTAAGGGGCAATGGAGGAAATGAGGCGTCCGTTTCTGAGAAAGCTGTCATGAACTACGGCAACAATTACTTCAGTTTCTGTTGCTGTCGAAAGTAGCGCTAGCATGCGCATATTAAACGGCATTTTTGTTACCCGAAAAGTAACTGGTTGTAGTAGGGGTATAGAAGCAATTTAGAAGAGAATCGTTGCGTGACATTTTCAAGTTCAATAAAAGCCGTGAAAGGGGAACAAATTTGAGTCTTTCTGTCTGTAGCTTTTAGTGCCTTATTAACAATTCAAAATGCAAAGATTGTGTGTTAGTGGTTTTAATTGATATCACTTCCCATTTTCATAGGTAATGCCTCGACAGAAAAGATAAGACTTCAACTAAATGTGACTAAACTGTTACGCCAAAAACGTTATTGGTTATGTAAAAACTGCGCAAAATCACAGCATTGCAACCAAAAGTAAGCTTAAAATTGTGGCAGTAACTTTTACCACTGGCGTCGAGATCTCTTGATTCGATAAATTTATTAATTATTGTGATTTTCTCTTGCTTCTCCTGATTAAGTCCTTCTCTTGGCTCTCGTAGCAACATTAGTTTCTTTGATCTCGTTTCCTTTAGGTGCGAACCACAAAATAATCAGATGCTGGCCATTTCCTTTTTAAGAAATTTTTAGTTTTGCTTTTAAAAAAGTAAAAATTAATTGAAAGATGTTTTTTTTCCTATACCACAACTGCGAGAAACACAATTTCGCACCAAACGCATTGAAAGGAGTGGTTTTGACGATTTCTCGGCTTTAAACGACAATCGCTTCCGACAAGGCTGAAAGCACCAAACACTATTTTTCCTCATCTTGAGCGCGGAACGCGCGACTTAAATCAATTAATGTCCAGTCCTCGCGCGGCGCAAAGCAAACTGCGCGCGCGGCTAACACGTAAAAATACAACAATAAAGAATATAAAAATAGAAATGTCAATGTCAGCAACAAAACAAGAATGAATTGTCTAAAACAGTGAGCGTGAGAATTTTTTTCCTCTGAACTAACATATATTATCAAATTTCCAAGTTCAGCTGTATTTTGAATTCTCGCAATTAAAAAGCCGGGAAAGTGACAATTTAAACTCCAAAGTATCCAGATGTGTGGTCTACAAAATTGGGTGTTCTGATTGCAATTTTGTGTACTATGGGCAAACAGACAGAGTCTTGGCAATAAGGATTAATGAAAACAGCAGCTAGAGCGGTCCGTGTTTGCGACAGCAACTCAAAGATAGTGCAACACTCGAATCAGTTTGGCCATAGTATAGATTTTGACCAAGCCACCGTTGTCGACAAGGCGCGTGATTAGCACAAGAGACTTTTCCTTGAGGCCTGGCATTCTCAGCGAGACCGAAATGCGGGCAATGAACATATTGACATTCCGGAAATTTATAGCTCGCTCACGTGATTTGTTCTCTCGCGCAGTGATCGTTCGTTACGCGTCGTGATTGCAGCACGCGTAAACTGTGAACCGTTAGATAAGCGTTTGCTTATTTGTCATTTTTTAAACCGATCAAGGCCGAAGATTCTCGACCGAAACGTCTTTCCTAAGTTTTTGGATGAACGTTTTGTTTTAAACGTTTTTACAAGTCAGAGTCATACACATTATAGATAATATTATGATTAACAGTGTCTATTCCAAACGAATTTTTAACGTATGCCAGAGAGTTAGTTTCTAGAGAAACTGCGATGCTGCGTTGGTGGGGTGGCACAGAAAGCCGCAAAAATTTAGAGCAAAATTCATCTTCGGAATCGGTACTCTTAATCCCCATGAAATCAACGACGTTTTTCATTGGACTAATTTATTCTTGTTTTCATCGTTACCATGCTTCCACAAATAGCTTAGCTCCACTGCTCACTATATAAACCACAAGCAACCTACAATTATTTGATTCGCTCTGACGAAGGGCTAACGCTCGAAACGTCAGCTCTAGAATCTCTTCTTGACTTATTTCCGTGACCTCAGAGGGCGGGGGGGGGGGGGGGGGGCGGGGGGAGGCAAATGGGCCGGACGTTCTTCTTCGCCATGCCACACGGTCACGTGCAACCACTGCTGCTTCACTCCACGACGCAAATTCCAAGGCTCTAAAATCTCTTCACGATGGCCAATTAACTCATCAACTAGGTTGATAAAACAAAATATCAGAAATTTAATATGCATTCTATTTCATCCACGAGGAGAACCTTAGACTTCCTGCTTTGCGCATTATAGAAGAAGAAAAGACCGTCGTAAAGCAATTATGTACCCTTAAACAGTTGTCGGCCTTATAAACGGGAATGGGGGTGGGGGGGTGGGGTAGGGTTTTTCCTTTGAATGTTTGTGTGCGGGGCTGCCATCTGGTTCACTAAACCCTGCCCCTTTTGTGTGTAATTTTTATGAATTGTTTTCAAAACCCGTTTAAAAACTTGATGAACTGCACCATTATGACAGAAGGAAATCTCACAGTATAAACGAGGAAAGAAGACACAATCAATTGTAGGATGCAGACTTTGTTTTTTGTCGTAGCCTTTTTGTCGTAGCCCAATTCTCCATGAGAAGAAAAATGGATGACTTGGTAAAAAAAATGTGACATTTTACTTCAAAACAAGTCCTACCCGATGACTTTCATTTGCACGACGGCTGATTAGTTTATGCATGCACCATATTTCACGAATCAAGAATGATTTGGAACCAAGTAGAGAAGACCAATTAAACCATGCCTGGCAGGAAGTACTTCAACGTAAATTCGTTTTGGTACGCTACCTAAATCAGTTTTGTTGTTTTCGTTGTTGTTTTTTGGGGTTTTGTTTTGTTTGTTTGTTGTTTGTTTTTGTTTTCTTGAATTTGTGCCTCTGTTGCCCAGTTTATTTAAGCGCCTCAGACATTAATTTAATACTATACGCTTTAAATTTATCAAAGAATTGTACAAATCACGTCGAATAAATCTAGATGACTCTTCTCGCTTTGTTGATTGATTGATTGACTGACTGACTGACTGACTGACTGACTGACTGACTGACTGACTGACTGACTGACTGACTGACTGACTTTCTGACTGACTGACTGAACGAACGAAAGAACGAACGGACGAACGGAGGGGCAAACGAACGAACGAACGGACGGATGGATGGATGGACGGACGGATGGATGGATGGATGAATGGATGGATGAATGGATGAATGGATGGATGGATGGATAACAAATATAACCGAACGAAAGGACAAATGAACAGACGGACGAACTAAAGAAAGAACGAAGCAATAGCCAAAGGAGGTCATTGTGGCCCTATTGATGTGTGCCTAGCATCCACGATATTCTGTCGGTGGACGTTTGAGAGTACATGGGCCAACTGATACCAAACCGGTCCATTCCTTCCATTTAAGAAAGGTGTTCCGCGTACGTTTTGTGCATCACAGAATGGTCCGAGAACTGAACTCGGTTGATGGTGCCTCCTAATGCAAAGATATTTTTGTTGGGTTTAAATCTATGCGAGAAATGAAACAGAATCCAAAAAGAAAATTAGGGGTAGCTACGCATTTTTCAGAGGTAATTAAGCTTCAGTTTGTGAACAATTGATGCCGAACATTGCCATGTATTTTAGAGCTTTCTAGAATTGTCACATATTAAGCACCGTCCTAAACTCTTTTGAGGAAGGAACGATTTGCGCGCGCGCAGAAAGCGTCTGACGTCACACAGGCGACTACGACGTCGCTTGTTAAAGTCGCTGCTTCTTTTTTATTTTTTCCTTTTCCTTTTATTCAGAGTTACTTAAATCTTGCAACTTACGTCAAAACTCAAATTCAACATAGGAAAATCCATTCTTCACTTGCTAAAAGTGTACAGTTTTCCTCATAAATTTTGCTTGAAATCAAAAATGGTAAAAAATGACTGATAGATATCAAAAACAACAACAACAACAACAACAACATCTTGATGTCTGGTTTCGAAGTGCCAAAAAGGGACATGTCGGAACTTTGTGCAAGCTTCTACGAGACAACCAAGTCTTAGACGTCAATACTCAAGACTTGAAACATCGCACAGCGCTTTGTTTAGCTGCAGACCGAGGCAAAGAATCCTGTGTTACAAAGCTGCTGACTCTCGGAGCAGATCCTAACAGGTAACTTTACCAAACGATATAGATAGATACAGACAAAATTTGATGATTCCCGATTTTGTATGATGTTGACAACCGTCGAGGAGAACAGGATTTCCACATTTTTATATTCCATTGCGCGTATGCCGTGCATTGACATTCTGAAATCCTAGCAGTATACAGGATGTTTGTCCCATGAACCTAGTTTAATGGCCTTAGCTCCCACGAGTCTCCTGTTGCTCAGTGGTAGAGCATCCGAACTAGTAATCGGAAGGTCTTAGGTTCGACTCCTGATAGGAGCACTCGTATTTCTTTTTTCGAGTATCACCCTGTGTCACTCACTGATTAATACATCATTCTCAGGATTTCCTTGGCTTAAAACTCATGATTTTGGCATATCGGGGTGTTTAACATTTGATCATTTATCATTCAGGGGCAATAGTTGGTAGTGAGATTTTGACAAGTTTGTTCTAGATATTTTTGAGGAGGTGAGGTACAGCCTTTAACCATTAGTATGTAAAGGGGAGGTGGGCATCAATTCGTTTTTATTCGCATCTTGAAGAACTCACCAGCTCAATTTATGCACAATAAACCTTCCTCCTTGAAGCATAATTCTGGGCGCATTTGTTCATTGCCGGAAAATTCCCCTTTAATGGTCATTTTAAAGAGCTTACCCGTAGCACAGCTGAGCACAGCTTAATGACCTTCTTTCAGCCAATCGGAACTTAGAACTCCAGCTCATGCGGCCTTAGAAAGTGATCACATGACCTGCCTCGCCGTGCTGCTGCGCCATGGTGCTGACCTGGAAGCAAAGAATAGCAATCAACAGACGCTTCTGCGGTGCATGAAGGACAAATACAGTCACGCCCAGGTTGAAAAGCTCTTGAAGGAGACCGGTAAGAATTAAGAGCACTGTTAAGTTCGTTATCTATCAACAGCAAGTTCACTGAGCAAAGCAGCTGAGTGGCTAAAGAGGACAACAAACTGTCGTGCACGTGCAGGCTTCAGTAAAAGGCGATTTCTTAGGCAATTTGACATACGTGACCCCCCCCCCCCCCCCCCCTTAAATTATCACTCTCTGTTCCATCACGGCATGAAAAAGATACCAGAGGTAGGCTGGACATTGTGCAGAAAATACGGTGCCTACTTTTGTTACTGCGCATATGTTCGGCGCATTTCGAGATACTCGGGTTTCCTATGGGTGGTGCCTACTAATACAAGGAGATTCTTGCGCGGTTTAAAACTATGCGGAGAAAGCAGAACTTAGCAAGTGCTCTTGATATCCAAAAAGAAACTTATGGGTAACCATGCATCCTTCAGAGAAAGTAAAGCTTCCATTTGGAATAAAACGCCATAAATTACTTTGTATTTTACTGTTTTTTAAAATAATTCATGCTTCATTATATTTAAAAAAAAAAAAAAAGAAATGTGTGGTTACCCCCAATTTTCTTTTTGGATTTCAATAGCCCTTGCTAAGATCTGCTTTCCCCGCATAGTCATAAACCACAGAAAAAATACTTCCTTATTAGTAGGCACCATCCTTAAAGGAGCATCATCACTGTATTTTGCTTTGTTTTGGTGAAATTGCACCAAATTAGGGTCTAACCTAAGGACATAGAAAACTAGCTAGCTAATTTTTTTTCTTGTGGAGGAATTAAAAGTCTAAAATATCTTCAATATAAAGAAGGCTTTTTTGAAATTACACCATCTGGAAGCATTCTTTTGTACGGTCTTGTACTTCATTTACATTTTTTCTTTCCTTTTGTGGTCTATATAAAACAATACACCAATACCGTGGAAAAACAGTGTATCACCATTTTTTTTTTTATTTTAATGCAACACACAAAAACTAGTTACAATACAATATTTTACAGTTTGCACGATTACATTACTTACAGCAACTTAAACTTAAAGAAAAGAAAATTAACTCATTGCAAACAAACAAAAGAAAGGGAGACAAAACTGAACTAGGACAAAACTGCACCGAAGAAAATTATTATAGCTTTAGCTATTAGCTAGCTAATAAAAAGGCTAGATGAGATTCAACATCTTCCACCAGATCCCAAATCTACATGAGAACGGTGCTTCCTTTTGCCACTGCGCATACGTTCTGCGCATCTGGAGATGGTCCGAGCTAAATCAGATTTATTTTTGCGTGGTTTATAAGTACGCGAGAAGAGCAGGTCTTTGCAAGGGTTCTTTGGATCCGAAAGGAAAATTAGGGGGTAACCACGAATTTTTTAGAGACAATGAAATTTCAATATGGGAAAAACTGCCTTACATTGCTGTGTATTTTAGCGATTTTTAGAATTATGATTGATTATTTATCTCTAAAAAATAAACCCTGCGAGCAGAGATGCCTTCGACCTTCCTAGAAAAATCGGGAAGTGGAAGGGACCTTCCTCTTCCCGATTTTTCCGCAATTTTGTTTTTGGATTCCAGTAACCCTTGCTAAGACCTGTGTTTAACGCATAGTCAAAAACTGTGCAAAAACACCTGTGTTAGTAGGGACCGTCCTTAACTGATTAACGCCATCATTGAGTGTTGACTGTCTTCATGTGAAAGATTTTTAAAACCTTCTTGTGTCGTTAGAAGTACCAGCTCAGACTCGCGACAGTGGACTTCCATCGCCCGTTCTGCAAGTGCTCAGTATGGAGGTCAAGTGTTACAAACAGCACGTGTATTCGCACGATGCTTTCAGTTATTACATCAAAGGGAGGTTCAGAGGTGGACACGTGACTTTAAAGAAATATCAATGGGAAGTGAATGAAGAGATTCAACAAGAGCAGTTCCGTCATGAAATATGTTCTAAGGTGGGTCTTCTTTTTTTTTTTTTTAATGAATCAAAACATTTAGAGCAGTTTTCGATTTAGTCTCTTAGAACCAAAACCAAGGTAATTACTCTTGCCAATAACAACGAATGTAAACATCACAATGGACCAATGAGAATTGGAAAATTAAACGAGACTTACCTGTAAGTTGAAGTTTGATTGAAATTCTATCCGTCACCAAGCACTGAGGGATTACGTGAGATAGCATTGCGCCTGCGCGAACTCAGTTTTTAAAGCACTTGCCATGTGTGCAGGGGAAAGAAAACCCTGACCAGCAAAATGGGAGGGCCTTAAAAGGGAGGGCACGTAATCCCTCAGTGCTTGGTGACGGATAGAATTTCAATCAAACTTCAACTTACAGGTAAGTCTCGTTTAATTTTCCAATTCTATTCCGTCACCGCACTGAGGGCTCACGTGAGACTTCAAAGCCCACTGCACACATGAACAGAGTAATGACCAACCAAGCAAGTCATATTGGTCAAAACAGTTTATTAACTTTACTCTTGTAACAAAACGTTAGAAAAGCTATCTGTGTTGATAACAGGCTTGCTATAAAACTTTGCAAAAGTGTCAGATGAGCTCCATCCTGCGACTGATAAGATGTGCTCTAATGGTACAGATTTCAACAAAGCCTTAGATGTTGCGGCAGCCCTAGTACTGTGGGGCTTGAAAAGGTTTACATCAATTCCTGACTTTTGCATTACAGCTTTGACCCATCTACTGATGGTGTCCCGGGAAACTGGTTTAAATGGCTTGTAATGACTAATAAACAATTGTTGTGCACGTCCACGTAAAGAAGAGGTACGATTAAGATATGCCTTCAAGGTAGTGACAACACAAATGTTAGGGTTGTCCGGGTAAGCTACAAACTTAACAACAGTGGGTTTCGACCCTGGCTTAGACTGTTTAATAGGCCTGGAGATAATAAAAGTCACAGAAGTTTCTGAAACAACCATGTCCTCCAAAGACAAGTAGTGAATTGTCTGCCCCCGTTGAGCTGATACTAATGACATTAAAGTGACTAATTTTAAAGTCAGATCCTTTAGTGAGCAGTCTGTAATAGAGATTGTCTTAAGATAGTTCAGAACCTTGCTCACATCCCATGTCTCAGTATATCTTGGGTTGGAGGGTCTTGCTTCGTAAACTCCTTTTAAGAACCTCTTAACACTCTCTTGTGCTCCAAAAGTCATCCCGTCCACAGGCTTTAAGACACTGGATAGAGCAGACCTTGCAGTGTTAATACCACTGTAACCGATGCCTGACTCAAATAGCTCCACTAAAAAATCTAGTGCCTGTGGGACAGTGGCAGAAACTGGATCAATCTGTTTTTTATGACAATATGTAGTCCATCTTTTGATGTAACATGAATACTGCTTTGTAGTTCCTTTCCTCCAGGACTGTAAGATGATGGAGGTTGCCTTTTGAGAAATTCCTTGTGTCTCATAGGACTGCCGGACAATCTGCATGCAATCAGAACCATTTTCCTGAATAGGGGGTGGACTTCTTGTGGCATCCCCGGCATTTGTAAGGCAGTTCGTTGTTGTGGTAACACTCTTGGAACAGCCACTAACATGCGAAGAAGTTTGGGATACCAACTCTGGGTTGGCCACATTGGAACTATCATCAATCCCTCTGCACAATCGGTTTGTATTTTCTGTAGGCATCTTGCAATTAAACTGAAAGGAGGGAAAGCATAAAACAAGTGTTTATCCCATGTTACAGAAAATGCATCAATAAAGGCTGCCCCTGGGTCAGGTTTCCAAGATACATAGCATGGAACCTGATGATTTAGTCTGGATGCAAAGAGATCTATGGAGGGCTCCCCCCAGATATCTGTGATCTGTTGGAAAATATCAGATCTTATCATCCATTCCTTGTTGTCTGAGAAAATGCGTGATTCCCGATCTGCCTCAACATTTTTTCTCCCTGGGATATGAGCAGCTGTTAACCATATTTGTTTTTCTATGCACCACTGCCAAATATCTTTAGCAATAGTGTGACATTCCCTAGAATGTACACCTCCCATAGCATTAATATAGTTCACAGTTGTTGAGTTATCAGAGTAAATCTTAACATGAATGCCTTGCTCATTTTTGCAAAATGCCTTAAGTCCAAAATTTGCAGCCAACAGCTCCAGACAATTAATGTGATATTTTGCTTCTTCCTCTGACCATCTACCTCCTATTTTCTCTGTCTCTTTGACAGCTCCCCATCCTTTAGTTGATGCATCGGTGTAAATTATTACATCAACCTTTGAATTAGGCAATAATATGGGGTAGTTATTGGTCTGTATGTTATCATACCACCACTTTATCTCTGAAAAGCTTTCTTGGGATAATCTCATTTGAGCATTATAATTGCCATAGTTTTGTCTTAAGGCTGTAGTTTTATCCCTCTCAAGTTGTCTATAATACAGTGGTCCATATAAGATCCCAGGAAAACTTGACACTAAAAGCCCTATAAAGCTAGCTAGTTCCTGGATTGGGAGCTCAACAAGCTCCAGCATTTTCTTGCATCTTTCCCTTATGCGCTGGATTTTTTCCTGTGTTAAGGAGACAGTCATATTAACTGAATCCAAGACAAATCCCAGAAATGTAAGGACTTGAACTGGCTGTAAGACCGACTTATCAGGATGTAGGATAAAACCCAATGTTGAAAATAAGTCACGGGTATCATTAATATTGGCTTGGCAGTCCTCCACACTCTCCCCTTGTAAATAAGAGTCATCAATATAGCCTACATTTAGGTGACCCTTCTGGCGCAGCGTAGCATACACTGGCTTAAGGATTTTTGTGAAGAGTCGGGGTGCACAAGCCAGACCATTTGGTAGACATGTAAACTGAAACAATCTACCTTTCCAGCAAAACCTCAGATATTTTTGATCATCTTTGTGAATTGGCACTGAGTAGTATGCGTCACGCAGGTCTACTGAGGCCATATAACAGTTTGGAGTCATAAGCCTTATTGCCGATTGTAAGGTATCCATCTTAAAATGTTGATACTCCACATGTTCATTCAAATTCTTCAAATTTAGAATTAATCTAAACCCTCCATCTTTCTTAGGGCGTATGAATATAGTAGAAATATATTCACCAGGGCAATGTGTGGTTTCTGAAATCACACCTTTGGTCAGCAGTTTATCAATTTCATTGTCAATGACCTCCTGCTCTGGTTTTGTAAAATTTATTTCTTTTGGTGGCATAAACTGCATTGGCTCTCCATTTTCAAACTCAATTTTATAATTTTTCACACTATTAAGTATGAAAGGATCTGAGGTTATGCATTGCCACTGAGAGGTAAATTGTTTCAGTCTTCCACCTGTAATTTTAATAGATTGCTCTGACACATTTCTTACCTCAACGTTGTTAGCAATCTGATTCATTTTGACTTCCCCTCCTTCTTCCTCTTGAAGTTCGGAGGATGTTTGTGGTCGTTTTTCCACGAGCCTAAAAAAGGCTTCCTGTAATGTTGGTTTCCTGAGCGTCCGCGGCTATGTGCGTAAGAGTTGTGCCTGTGATAATCAGGCTTGTTCGTTGATCGACCACTGTGTGTGGAGACTTTCTTTCCCACTCGATTGACCTCGGTCAATTCTTTCACTTGTTTCGGGAGATCATTGCCAAACAATTGGTCAGTGATCGGAACCGACGAGGAGCAGAGATGTTTGTATTCCTCGTGTAAATCCGGTTTAATAAATTCCCTTCGTCTTTGATTGAGTTCACTGTTTGCATTAGCGAACAATGTAAGTGCATCTGTTGACTTTTGAAGAAGGTCGTTTCCCGCTGGGAGTGACGACAAGTGCTCAAGGAGTTTGTCGATCATATTTGTCAACGCGCACATTCCTTTGAAGATGGATGTCTGCACCTTTTGCAGTCTAACATCTTGGGACCGGACTGTTGGAGTAAGGTGGTCCCATACTGGTTGATTGACTCGTACTTTTGTCAAGAATTCACAGTTCTCTGGTCTGTGATACTTGTTCAACTTTTCCTGAAGTTTCTCTTCAGGCAGCCCTTCTTTGAGCATGGCATTCACTACATTCGCCAGCTCTGTGTTTACACTTGGGCCCGTCTCCTCTTTCTTCAGCTCTTGTTTCAAGCTGTTAAGTACCTCAAATTTTCCTTCATTAGAAGGCATTTTTTGAGCCCCGGCTGAGTCAGCCAGCTTTGTCACAGCTTCTTCTAAGCTCATAGTTTTGTCATCTCGCTTCTTCTTCGTGGGGGGCTCTTCGCTGACCTCGTGGTCATTCTCGGCAGATTTTGCCTCCTGTTCTTCCTCCGTGTCAACATATTGTATTTCAAAGTCTGACTGAAACTGTTTGAACGACTCAGCAATAGTCTTGGATAAATCTTGAGACATCTGGGTGAAACCCTGTCTCAGCGTAGCGGCAAGCTCTTGTAAACCATGTGAGTCAGTTTTGGCGCCATCGGCGCCATCACCTCTTTCGATGATTCTAACATTTGCTTCGATGTGTTCGCTTCTAGAGCCACTACTTTTCCTTTTTAAGTTGTCTTTCTCGCCCTTAAGCTCAGATTTATCCGAGGTCTCGGGCATTTTTAGCGAATTATCGCTTAAAACTAAAATTCTCAGCGTGTTGAAAAATAAACGTCGGTTCGCTCCAAAGGCGGCAACACACTGAGTTCACGCAGGCGCAATGCTATCTCACGTGAGCCCTCAGTGCGGTGACGGAATAGAATTCGAAGCGAATACATGTAACCGGTGCAAAGCGCGGGAAAATGCGTGCGGGCGAGTCACGATTGGTTAAGGTTTGGCTTCCTATTGGTTGAGTAATTAAGTAGCGCGAACTTTGCAAACCAATCATAGAGCGCAGAAAAGCAAACGCGAAATTACTTTCAACACCCAATTGAAAACCACCTTTTTACAATTACAAACGTATTACAAAGTTTCAAATAAACAATTAATTTTACATATTGTACAGGAAATAACAGAGTGGCCAAAAACAGCCGCGCATTTGTTGGAAATGGCACAACGATGTTCACATTGATCAATTGATTAGTTAAATAATTCGCATTTACTTATAATAAATAACTCATAACTAATTACCTAATGAAATAGAGTACACTCTGAATTTACACTGAAGTAATTCAAATTACAATTACAATTATGCACTCTAAGTTGTGCGTTCGATTGACCCTATTCCGGAATAGGAATACATACAGTAATGTCAAGAAATCCCTCATAAGACGTTTTTGAAGTTACTGGAATACAAAATGGCTCTTAAATTACCATGTTGGCAGCCAAAGTTTGCAGAAGTGTCTTCCCAAATTTACATAAGAAGAGAAATCTTACAGCTATTCTCCTTATTCTTATTCTGGAATACAGTCAATCGAACGCAACCTAATTGAGATGAGAACGATCCTTTGGCCATTTTTTATAAAAGGTTTCTAACTTATTGTTCTTGGTGGAGATGTATTTTTCTACTTGGTATTTGAATGAACATTACAGTAATGTTACTGGTGACCTAACTGAGTTTACATAACCGACCTCCAAAAACTACAGAAAAGAGAACAGGACAAAAAGCAACAAGGATTTTTTCCGTTTCTCTTTAGCGACTTGCGTCACCCGAATATTCTCCTTCTCATGGCGGTAAGCAACAGTCCCTATCCTTTTCAGCAGGGCCTTGTGCTTGAGCCCGTGGAACGTGCCTTCTTAGGAAAGCTCCTTCACGAGGAGAGGACCGTTTTTGACGAGGACACTATTCTGGGATTCAGCCGAGACGTAGCATGCGCCATGCAGTTTGTTCACCAGCGAGGATATATTCACTGTTATCTTGGGTCGGATAGTGTAGTATTGACTGAGAATTTCTCTGCAAAGGTTCGTTACTTATCGGTTAATTGGAGAGGTTTTAGAGCGGTTTCCAATTGAGTGTCGTAAAATTAAATCTAAACCAAAGTAATTACTCTGACCAATCGCAACAGATGTAAATAACACAACAGGGCCAATCAGAATTCGAAGCAAATACATGTAACTGGCGCCAAGCGCGGGAAACGCGTGCGGCCAAAATTAAACACGATTGGTTTTGGTTTGCATTTCCATTGGTTGAGAAAGTGGCGCCCGTTTTGTTAACCAATCACAGAGCGTAGAGCAAAACCAAAGCAAACGCGAAATTACTTTCGACACTCAATTGAAAACCGCTCTAAATGAACTGTGTCAAGTAATTCTACTCGAGTTTCACTTTTAGTTATTCATTTATTTTGTACGATTTATTTCATTAAGAAAAATCTTCGTGTCGCTTTCTCGACCTAAAATTAAATCCAAACCCGCTCTAACTTGAAATAGAAGCTGTAGTCCAATTTCAACTTAGTCACTGCTGGATTGCGAGGGCAAACTAGCTATTCTACTGCGCATGCCCCGTACCCACTTGCCCAAAAACAGCATCAGCAATAGGGGTGCGGTGCTATGTAACAGTCTATCTGTAAAACTTTGGCAAGCACAAACTTTCACAAGCTTGAAATCCAGCTGCAGTAGTTTTGTTAGCAATTCTGAACAGTATCGTCTTTATAATACACGGTATTTGTGGAAAAGCAAGCATTTTTCCACATAGATTTCAGTATTACAGTTAACAAAAGGTATCCGATATGATTATTTCTACTCCATGTTTTATTTATTTATTTTTTTTATAATATTATAATATGTGTAAAGCCTAAAGTTTTCATCGTGTAATGATGAAGGTATTAAATAAGAGTAAACACATTTCAAGGTTTGTTTCGTTTGTTTGATTGTTTCTTACGTCAATTCAGATCTGCAACTTTGAATATGCGCAGCACGTTCAACATGGCGACTGTGGCAGTAATCCCATCAGCCATCTAGAGATCGTGTACGATTGGATGGCTCCAGAACAGTTGAGTGGTAAGCCTGCCGATAAACCCTGTGACGTCTTTAGCTTCGGGATTCTTGTTTGGGAGTGTGTCACAAGGAAACGGCCTCTTAAATATGTCAAAAACTTAAAACAACTAACAAAGAAAACGGTTGACCCGCGGTTGCATAAGATCCCAGCTAACTGGAGCCAAACATTCAAGATCCTTATTGGTGACTGCCTGAAGGCTGCAACAGAAAGACCAAATTTTCAACAGGTAATTAATTATTAACCTTTCCAGATCACTCCAAGCGCGCTTTGCGACTTAGTCTTTCGAAGAAACGTACACTAGAACTAAGCAGCCGTCGTGCCAAAGAGAGGAAAGAAAACAAAACAAGGGGAAGAAAGAAAGGAAAAAGAGCAACGTTGGGGATCAACGTAGGAACGTTGATTTCGTTTACCGGGGAATATACTTTGTAAAGTTTCACACTGCAGGTTTCACCCAAACGGTCCAACCAAACTGTCCCTTAGCTTTCAAAGACAAGTTACACAAAAACGAGTACTTCTGTCTTCCAACTGAGGCAGAAGAAAATCCTCTGTGCCATTGCCGGCAGAAGAACTGTCTTCTGCCAGACATTTCATCTAAATCTGCCTCTACCTGAAGGAAAGGGCAGGGACTCTGCACCAGGCTTATTCAAAGGTCCGTAAAGGGCGATTTAGACGGTACGATTTTGCCTACGATTTGTCGCATGCGACACGCTTACGCCATGCCTACAACACGAATCGCGTCGTGTAAATCAACCTACAACATCCTTACGACAGACGCACGCAACACAAAAAATGTCGTAGGATTTTAAAACATGTTTTAAAATCCTACGACAATCGTAGGTAAAGGCAATGTTGAGTGGCGAGAGTTGTTTACGATTTTTACATGTCGCAAGCAGCGCGCGCTCTAGAAATCGCATACGACAGTCGTAAGAGAAAATCGTATCGTCTAAATCGCCCTTTAAATGACCCATTCGTTGTGTTAGTTAGGGCAGCAAACAATATATTATATTGTTATATACCTAGACTTTCACTCAACAAAACGGGCACTGTGATTGGTTGATTCTTGGTCACGTGCCCCTAATCAAATACAAATGTATCCCGACCGGGATACAATTCCGCAGTTGTTGTCCTCTCAGTTGTCTGTTTGTTTTGCTGTGATTGTTGAAGCTTAAGTCTAAATATTCAACAAAGCACTTAATGCATGGTCCCTCGGGAAACTAGTTAGTTTTGTTTTCCTGAGAGTCCTGATGTTTCCCGAGAAACATCATCAGGACTCGCGGGAAAAAAAAACTAACTGTTTCCCTCGGGACCATACATTAAATGTGCAATGATTCAGTTTTGTTAACAATAACCCTACCAGTACAAAGAAATAAGTGTTAATTTTCTTTGGTTGGGGATGGTCAGGGTTGAAATGGATTTGCAATTTAATAAAATTGGCCAATCTTTTTCAAATTCTTCCAGCCGGTCACCAAAACACTGAATACGGTTCAGTTAATTCTTCCCAGGAGAAAAAACTCGCTATTCTCTTCTCGGTGCCCTAAAAGCAATAGGCCATTTCCGAATTGCTGTAGACCTCATTATGAAAGCAAGGCTAAGTGCAGAACTTCTCATATGAAAATTAGTTTTGTTTGCATATGAATGAAAACTAATTTTAATAATAAAACTTTGCACTAAGCCTCGCTTTCGAATTCATAATGAGGTTCAAAGCAACGCGAAAATGGCTTATTTGATGTAAGAGAATTTAAGCAGTTTCGACCAAAACATTGGGAAATCTCTGTGATAGTGCCCCTTTAAGATACCATCCATACTGTTCTTTTTCAGATTTACGGCTGGTTGTCTGCCATTGTGACGTCACAATATGCGAGCGTTCGTCCAACAAGTTTCGTCGTTGAGACGCACGACAATTTATTCCCAAATAGGAATATAAAAACTCCGCATAGGGAAAATAAGTAGGGTGCGCTGCACTAGTTTATTGATATTCCTTCGCGTTTTTTTCTTTCTAGGAATAATATACCATAATATTTCACTAGACGTCCATTTTGTTTGATTAATGCAAGTTTCTATTTCATTGATAACTGTGACTTGTTTCGACTGAAACAGACAAGCAAAAAGAAAAATAAGCTAAAAACAACAACGAAGGAAATTCCGTTTTAAGCTTTCCCACAAATTTAGAATCAGTAAAATTCAAGTAAAAACACAAAAAAGCAGATTTGATTACTTTTATTGTTATTTACAAAATCTGTTAATTGTTTGTAATTTAAAGTTACGTACCAGCAAACAGATTAACTCTGATGTTTCAGACTTACTTGTCCATATGCCCAGTGATAGAAACAAAATTTTTCCCCTTTTTAGAGCAGCAGAAAAGAAGTTTTTTAATTATTATCTGATTTCACGTCAAAAGAACAATCTACTTATTTACAAATGCTGTTGTTCTGAAAATATCATCAAAATACACGACAAATACGTTTAAAGTATTCCCACTATGATAGACGATACCAAAAGATTCTTGTTTCTATCCTATGTAATTTATTCTGTAATCTTACTGAAATGTTATCCCTAAAAACCGAAATATACTGCAGGTAGCAAAAAATTAATAAAATAGAGTATTTTTCAGACGTGTTTACGTATCTTAATAGTATATTTAGATTATGAGGTTCAGAACAGTTCATGTGATCATCACGTGACAGTCAAGGTGCTCGGTGGCTTGTTCCGTACTGTAGCAATAATAGCCCCAGGCCTTCTCTTCTTCAGTGCTCCACCACTGACCGACAGATGCATCCGTCGTTCAGTCTGCATTTTGGCATTATAGTACGGCACAGAATCAGGATGCTCCATCAACAGCTCGAGCTGAAGTCGATCGAATTTCTCTTGCTCGTCTTCGGGTACTTGCCCTTCTCGGCCACCTTTCGGCTCATCATCGGCTCCTAGGAACGACTCGGCATACCAGTTCTCGAACTCCGTTACCAGACGATGCCTGCACTGATTCACGAGCTTTTCACAGTACGTTACTTCGGGTTTAGTGTTCAGCAGTTCTTCGTAATCTTGCCTGTAACGCGATTTGAGATCTTTAATTTTCCGAAGAAGTTCGTACTCATCTTCGTCGATCACGACTTGACCTTCGTCTGTCCGAAATTCTCCCTGTTCGAGTCGCTCTTGTTGTCGCGTTTCTAGTATCGCCCCTGTCTCGTTGATTTCATCCTTGAGGCTGTTGACAGACAAGGAAAGCTCTTTGGCCTTCCTCTTTTTCTCGCGCAGAATTTCTGGAAAAGGATAACAAAATATAAATCAGTTAACACCAGGTGAACTGTTGCATTGCAAGTGAGGTGCTGCCAATTGCTGATGTACCTAAAAAGCATCTCATACAAATTAGTTTGAAGTAAAAAAAAAATTATGCATTGTTATAACCAATATGCGCGGCCGGAAAAAGTTAACCAGATGTTATGCGCAAAAGCTAAGTAAATCGAAAGTGAACTCATTTGCCATTTAATGAGAAGTCCACATTCACCTTCAGGAGATTTGTCCCTAACAAAATGCTAAATAGATGAAAACTCCAAGTTTATTCAAATGTGACTGATTAAAAAACTTCCTGACTGACTGACTGAGTGACTGACTGATTGATTGACTGACTGACTGACTGACTGACTGGCTGACTGACTGACTGACTGACTGACTGCATGACTGACTTACAGATTGATTGATTGATTGATTGATTGATTGATTGATTGATTGATTGATTGATTGATTGATTGATTGATCGATCGATCGATGGAAGAGGGTAATGGGCTCCTGAGAGAGTTTTATAAGGGCTGATTCACAAATTGACACTTTATCGCAAATTCTTCAAGTTCACACTAAACCCACCTTTGTTTTGATTCAGAATCCTGTTAATCTCGCTTCCTCGTTCCTGCTTAAACTCCTCAAACGCCTCGCTCTTGGGTGGAGGCGTGGCCACGCGCTGCGTAGGAGACTGGGCAGGTGACTGCAGCCTATCTTGCCCCTCACCACCACCCTGTCCGTCATTCTGCGCCACACCACCCTGGACAGCAGATTTAGCGCTGTCCCTTTCTTTTCCTTTGCCCCGGCTTTTAACCTTTCTTGTACTCACTAGGGTGGACACGTTCGGTTTGACGCCTGGAGGAGCAACTCCTACGCCAAATCCTTGACCGTCCACCTCTCCAACCAATCCACTGTCATCACCCTGGACAGTACCTGGTTTGCCTCCTGCCGCTACAGACAACAGAATATGGTGAAATCGATGAAAGGAGGTCATTGTAACGCAAGCTACGCAAAGCAAAGTAGGTATTCTGATTGACAGGACCTTTTTCGACGAAATGTTTTTTCCACTGTATAGCAATTTGAAAGAGGCGGATCCAGGGGTAGGGTGTGGGGGTTACAACCCCCCCCCCCCCTCCTTATTTCAACAGCTGTTGTTGTTTTCGAATTGGTCTTTCCCTGATTGATCATTAAAATAATAGAATGAAGTTGTTTCAAATCCACCTTTTGAGTGATTGTCAATTTGGAGGGTCTGGATGGGGGGGTACAAATGTCAGTTGTCAGTTAAATTTCAGGCTATTTGTCAGTTGTCAGTTAAATTTTGGGCCATTTGTCAGTTGTCAGTTAAATGGCTGTTAATGATTAACTGCAGATTTTAATAATTTCTTGAGGACCCAAATAAAACTTAAACGTCATGTAAGACAGATAGGAGCGTACCCTGATAACCAAAAAAGTATAGTAAAAACTTGTTTCTGGTTAATGTTTAATTTTATGTTTACATTTTTGCAACAACAATCGTTTCTTTGGCCTTTATACAAATCATCCCATGGCCAATCTACTAAGAACATACCTTACGAATCCAAGCGAAAATGGGCGCGTATTGGTCGGCCAGACCTTAAAACTGCTCCAGGTGAAATTTCCTCCTCAGAGTCAGAGATATCGTTGTCTGAAGCTGTATCGTACTCGTCCTCTTGTGGAGGTCGCACAGCACCAACGACCACATCAGCGAGACAGTCATTTACAAATGTGACTTCTGTAACATCATTAGATGGCACCTCAGGACTGATTCATCTTCAACATCTCTGTTGAGTCGTTCTGGATCTTCTGTGATGGAATTGCTCTCTTCGTCTGGCATAAAGTTTACTTTACTGCAATCTGGTGGCTTCGTATACACCGCTGGTGGTAGAGCCCCTGCTTTTTCCTTTGTAGTCTCACCCCTGACTGTTTTTTATCTTACTGGACGATACTTCTCTACCAATAATTTCATGGCAGTCTCCGTTTCAGCGCTAATCTCTGCTGACGGAAGCGGTTGCATGAATTTTATACTTTCAAAAGCCATGGTGGTCTTTTTAAATTTAAAGTCTCCGTTGTGATGGTTCCAAAGTCTTGGGAATACTGTAAGGCGGTGAACGTCTCATGTTTAAAATGGGAGACGGCGTGAATGTTCTCCACAACTGTTGTGAGTAACGTGCACAACTCAACCTCTTCAAGGTATTCCTTGTTAGTCGCAGCTATACTGTCATGCAGCCGACGCATTCCTTGTTCCAGAAGCGTTAGTTCGCTGCCTGTTTCCTCCAGCAAGCTTGGCAGCTCCATTTTCCACTGACCATCTGTGATTATCGCAAAATTTTTGCTTCTTCCTCCCTGCTTCGGTGCCATGCGGTAAAGTTTTAAATCAAACTCTCCAAGGCCGAATTTTATTGCCAGTTCTCTCAGCCCAAGAAATGACAACAGATGCTTCTTTAGAGACTGAACTGTCTCTAGCGCATCGCAATTGATTGGAATACGGCTTCGGTGTCGTTCGAATGCCGTATCCGAATCAACGCGGCAAAAGCTGGCAATCGCCTTTATTACGCCGGAACGAGCGGACATGGTATAGACTCGGTATATTGCTAGAGCGCGTTCCACGTAAATTTGGGTCATGTTAGAAATAAACTATTAACTAATATGAATTGTTAGTATAAAATATGACGCCCTACTCTGCTGCTGTTTATTGTACACGTTTGTTTGGTGATTTGGTATAAAATATATCAATTTTTAGCAGAAAAACTTAGCAAAAGGTCTTTCGTCAGTTGTCAATACCAGCGAGTATAAATGTCAGTTGTCAGTTAAATTTCATGCTATTTGTCAGTTGTCAGTTAAAATTTTGGCTATTTGTCAGTTGTCAGTTAACCCCATCCAGACCCTCAATTTGGGAAATGATACTCTACAGTTCGCGACTGTTGTAGGAAGTTACTCGCTAAAATGACCTCAAATCAGCAAAAGGAGACAGAGAAACAACAAACAGTACACCTTATAAACAAGGTATGTAATTTTAATTGAGAAATTTTCGGAATTTTTACCTCCTAAACCCGATCGTAAATATTCCCATACAAACTCTTAAATTTGCGCTGTGACGGTTATTACGCAAGATGATCACCACAACTCACAGCTTGAGCTTGGGCCGCCTGTGGTTAGGTCGGTTCAGGTGTTAAAGGGAGAGTTTCACGGTTCGGCGCATGTGCGAGCGATAACGTAAGCGCTGTCAAGCCAATTGTTTTGGGACCAATTAGAAGCGAGTACACAATACCGGCGGGATACGGCGGGCAAGTCTTATATCTTGCTGGCAATTTGCTGGCATAAAAATAAAACTGACCGGCCAGTGTTTCGGTCACGTTTCAGAAAGAAACAAAAAGGCCGTCGCATGTAAAACGCATGGGGATTTTTGCAGCGCCGCTTCGTGCATGTCCCATGACATTCAAGAAATGCCAGAACTTATGAACTTATGTGAACGTACACGGTTTTATTTTAGTACAATGTCGATATCTCGCGGCATCGACCTTTTTTTATTACGCGCGGTTCGAAAAGCCGAGAAGCTCCCTCAAACTTACGTACTTAAATCCAGTATTTCATCAGCATTCAGTGATAAACTTACTATAGTGTGTTCGTTCGATAGCCTGATTTTAGTAGACCAGCGAGAAGGCGAAGAACGAGAAATCCGCAAGCTTCAAGAAGCGATGCGACCGTTTAGTAACAACAACACTGAGCGTCGAGAAAACTCTTCCATGGTGGCAAATCAAAACTGCGTTTGCCATTCGCAATGACCATAATTTTGTAGATAAATGAATACCTTACAATAGATTGTGTAGTTTGCCGCAAATTTTCTGGGTTTTTTCTACTGCCCGCTATTCGAGCCCGCTAATAGACGACTACAAAAAACTCGCACATTCGATCACATATTTATTCGCTTCGCGTCTCAGTGTTGTACAATTTTTTTCCATCCAAAGCAAAACACTGATGTTAGATGCTGTTTGTCCGTCGAATTCTCCGTTTTTGACAGTTGACTTCCATATGAACAAACAGTACGATTGAAATCTAGAAAATCCTCGCGAGTTCATCCAAAGCTAGTTGGTGACCTTTGCTATTTCCAGCGAAAGCAGACGTGCCGCAAAAACGTTGTCTCTTTTAAACAGACTTATCCCTTTACCAATTTTCCACGTTTGGTGGACGTATTAACCACTCAGGATTTCTACATCCACTCCACTCTGTCCGCTTTAACTTCTGTGCTCCCAGTGAGTCCACAGAACGTCCCGTCGCCGGTCGGCCGCGACGTCTCCTTTGACGATCCATCGACAAAAATGTCGTTTTCGGATGCTAAAACACTTTTAACCTTACCGAAATCGAACTTATATTTAAAATAGGAAACAAAGATTATAAAAAGTGAAGAACGAAGAGCGGATGATTCAAATTCGGGCGCGATTTCAACAGATTGTTCCACCACAAGCTCGCATCGAATTTAGTGTCGACCCGTACAATTTATTTTTGAGCCGGTCTGCTCGCGCATGCGCTTGACCGTGAAACTCGGCCTTTAACCTACAGATGTGACAGGCGTACATTCTTTGCCGGTAAACCAGCGAGATTGGGACCTAGTGCACTTATGTAGTGCTTTGATTAACTCGCGTTTTTCTTTAAACCGTTCCGAAGAAAAATCCCCCAATTTACAGTCTGCTCTTTCAAAACTTACTGGGAAAATTCACCGCCAGAGTCCAGAGTCCAGGGAGGATTGCTTTGCCCCTAATGAAGCACCATCTCGGCATATTTCTTAAAATAGTCTAATTACTTTCCCGGTTAGCTTGTTTTTCACGGAGCGGTGGAACAAAAAATGCCGCCAAGTGTTTCCGTAAAGGCGAAAGAGTTCGTAAATTCAGGGAACAAGATTCCAAAGTGAAGGAAACTACTTTCTAACTCTTCCAGCTTTTAAATCTCCTTGTTGGATATACCTATCTTAGCAGCCCCGCCTATTCAAGTAACAACAAAATCTGAGTCGATTCAAACCAGTAATAAGAGAGTACAGGAGAGTTAGGAACCGTGCAAGGCAATTTCCAAACCCACTTGCTCTGTTTCTTAGCGATTATGGACAACACATGGAAACTGGTACCTCCATGTGTAAGTGCAATGATCTTGAAATATTTCCAGTTACTCAGTACTTACCAGAAGTCGCTCCGTCTCTCTCCTGTAACACGTACTTCTGCCGTAGCCTCTCCTCTATCTCCGACTCCATGCCGTTTACAATCACTCGGAACTGAGCGAACGTCTCCTTGATTTGCCGAACATTCACGAGCTCTATGTCGTTTAACTCCCCGCCTAAGAACCGCTTCACCTGCTCGCGGACATCCTGGATTTGAGATTCCGATAGCGGCTCGTAAGAAATTTGGCTGCGGTTCGTCAGCGTATCATGCATGGCGAGTTCCTGGCGAAGCGTGCGGATTTCTTTCTCGTACTGTCTGCACAGTCGTAGCGTGTCGAAGTGTTCCGTTATGGCCGGCTGTGATGGCACGTTCATCATACGACTGCCAAACCGCAAGGCTGATAGCTGTGGGAGAGAACAGAGGGGAAAACTAGTCAGTTAACTCTAATATCTGGAGGACCAATGAGATGTCTGAAAATTACAATCGGTCCTCGCGTTGAACAAAATCACAGTAAGATGGATAAGAGGTTTAATGGTTTCTAAAGAAACTGTGGTGCTGCGTTGGTGGGGAGTAGAAACGAATGTTTGGTTTATCAACAGAGTTAATAAATAAAGGTAAATTGGCCACCGTAAAGAGATTCGATTCGCCCTGACGTAGGGCTAACGCTCGAAACGTCAGCACTCGAATCTCTTTATGGCTGCCAATTATTTACCTTTATTTAACAACTCTGCTGATAAAGCAAACATTCAAAACCACTGTAAGTTGAAAATCACCTTGAGAAGCGGAACGGGCATACTTTCGATTTTTGCCAATTGCTATGAGAAGCGCATAAAATCTTCAAGTGCATAGTTGATGCAATAATCTCGATTTCTGACCATAAGCAAGAAGCAAGGTTTAAAATAATCCCAAGGGAAAATGTACCGACGCAGGCGAGTCTAATCAAGCGATCAAAACAGTTTTCTTTTAATTTTGTGAAATGCAAACTGAGTTAGGGTTGTTTTCGACGTGTTATTAACATATGGATGCCGAACATTTGCTGAAATTTAGGGTTTCCAGTCCACAAAGCTCCAATTCGCCAAATAAAGCAAACAACTTGCCAAAAACAAGATAAAATACGTTACCGTTTCCTCGATATGCACGGCCTCGCCCCAGATATTCGCTATAAGCAGAGTGTTACATTTCCCTCCAATAGAGTCCTTCAGCACGTGCGTAAGTTTGCTCTGTCTGAACGGAACATGTTCACGGCGCCTGTCACCCAAAGCTATAACAGCTTGTTCCAGAAATGTCAGCGATTTGTTGATATACATGGCTTCTACTTGCGTTTCTCCCACAGAGAGTGTTTTTCCAAGCCTCTCTGATCCAGCCAGGTCCACGAAGTTCAGTTTGGAGGTGACATACTTCGTGTTGGACTCCACACGCGAGTGTGACTCGATGTAGACGGTGAAGACGCAGTGAGAGCGCGACGAACGCTTGTTTAAAGCGTGTTGGGCGATGATACGATTTGTTTCTCCCTGAAAGAAGCGTTTTAAAGACCTGTTAGAGGTTTTGCGATACATCTCAGAAGTAGCCCTCATCCCTCCCTTCTAGAAACGGCATTTTCAAACCTGGTTGAGCATTGAAAAGAGCTCAAAACAGCATAAACGCTAGGCTCACAGCCCCAAAAACAACTGACCCAAAACAACCAATGAACTTATACTTGGGATGCTGAACTATCCAAAGAATGTTTACAACTCAGACTTGCTTATTTTAGGGTGGACTCCTTGTCAATGGAGCTCATATCCAGAATTTTATGCCACATAACAATCATCCCGCATAATGCTAGGATGATTAGCAAATATATCCCCACCACCCCCCTCCAAGAAATTAATAACTGCAATGTGCAGTTCCAGAAAATATCCATACCCCCCACAGGAGGTTGCTTGTTTTGCACCCCCCATCCCCCTATGAAATTCCAGTTTAGCTTCATACTTTCCTTCTAAAGAATTGACTTTTAAGACCCCCTCCCTCTAGGAATTTCCAATGACTTTCCTTGGGGCGAGTCTGGATTTTTTCTGAAACTGCACAATGCCTGTAAGTAACATGTCTTATTATGTTCCAACTCTGATCACTTATGAATCCCATGTGAACCAGTTGCCTCTTCTTGCACACATATTTAATAATCCAAGCAGTTGGAAGACTATACTTGTCTTGGTGAACGACTATACACTTTGCAGTAGACAGATTTCCTCGACAAGCGTCTTATGGAAGATTGTGGAGTAAATCTGCTCACTGCAAATGAGGCAAAAACCATCAAGGCAGCAAGGGGTTGGGACAGAGAGTGTATATGTTGTGGTTTAATATATATATATATTTTTTTGGGGGGGGGGGGGGTTAAAAACTTTTTAAACCAGTTTAATTTTTATTTTCCTTCGTGCAGTATTCATTACCATAATTTGAGACAAGGGAAAATAAAAATCAAACTGGTTTGAAAGTGTTTAAACCAAAAAAATTTTGAATCACAACAATCAAATAGGCATCAGCATGCCTATACACGTATGTAATAGTGTATAGTTGCTTCATACTCCTGTTGCAGAAAAAATCCATACCCACCCCTTGGAAGGTCACTGGAAATTCCTAGAGGGGGTGGGGAGTCTTAAAAGCCAAAATTTTAGAACTAAAGTATGAAGCTAAACTGGAATTTCCTGGGAGGAGTGGGGTGCAAAACAAAAAAAACCTTCAGTGGAGGGAGTTTGGATATTTTCTAGAACAGCACAATCAAGAGAATCTGAAATGGTGGGAGTTATTTTTAGTAATTCTTCTTCCCCTGGATTTCAACCCCCGTCCAGTTAATAACAGGGTGTCTGTAAGGTGGGAAAGTACGTTGACTGTTCATGGGTATGTCTCCATTGGCCCTCAAGCTGAAATTTATTTTCTTTTCTATCTATTTCTATCTTAACCCAAATCCCTTGCTTTTAAAACAGTTCTAGTATAAGTCAGTTGATCTTTTACCTTAATGGGTACATTTTGATTGATTACATTTACATGGGGTAGAGTGGGGGAGAATAGGTGGTGACAGTCACGTAACAAAATGTCCATATAAGCTTAAAATTATCGTTTTCAAAACGGACTTTATGTCCTTAAAGAAACGTCTTGTTTAATACTAGAGATTCATGGGTTCTTCTCTCGTTCCTCACCTCAAAGAGTAGGTTGAGGGCCTCTTCTTCACTATTCGCCTGATGCACACTCAGTCCCTTCACTCTCGTGTACCCATCGTCATCTTCAGTGACCGTCATGAGCGCAGGATCCGTAGGAATGTTTCCCGGTAAAGTGCACAACAGATCGAACATGCGTTCATTATAGATTTCTAAATGAGAGATTCGAACACTGACGGCGTGCTCTGGCCTTTCGCGGATCTCTCTGTAAATCTGTTGTATTGCTCGTGGGATGATCCCGCGATGCTGAAACTTTTCAGTCGATCCTGTCATGGTGAAAGTCTTGCCCGCTCCAGTTTGCCCATAAGCCAGGATTGTTCCATTGTAACCGTCTAAACCCTTTGTGACGATATCTTTAGCGCATTCCTCGTATACATCGCTCTGACTGGCGTTGTGCAAGACGCGATCTAAGTGAAAACTCCAGTCTAGAATCTGGTTGTTGATATAGCCTCTTCTCAAATCCTTCTTGCAGTGAATATTGATGGACTTGCCGTCCGGCAGAAGTTCGATCATATCCTGCGCGAATCTCGCTGTCGGGCGAATTCTGGCGTAAACTTTGACTCGACCATTATCTTCCTGAAGCATGGTGGCTTGTTATTGTACTCCGTCACGAGGAAAAACCACAAACATTTGCCAACAATTTGCTTCTTCGAATCTCTTCCAACTGTTGCTAGGGTAATCGGTTCCTGTTGCTACGTGACTAGCGCATCTTGTCTCACAGAGACTGCTGAAATTCTATCTGCAGGCTCATAAAAACAAGATGGCGGACGGTGGAGATGGAGACAGTCACAGAAAAGGTCTTGTGTTATTGCAGAAATGTTCGAAGCAAGACGCCGAGAAGGTCAGTAATTAGAGCAGTGGAACTGTGGAATTATCATTTTTGATACCTCCAAATATATTACTGTATTACTTGGCTTTGGGATTTGGAATTACTTAATACTCTGGAAATTTCCTTGTGAATCGAAACCATGAACAGGGGCAGGTGACACTGCAAGAATTCTTTGTTGTTTAAACGTTTTACTTTCAACCGCACGTAAACTTGAGTTTGAAACTCGGTAAAATATCCAGATTTAGGTTTCGAAAGTGACCTTTTCACGTTTAATAAACAGTAGCAGTGCAACCTGAAAGCACTGCTGAAAATTCAAGCATTACTATTTGAAACTTTAGAAACTCTGGACAGTTATGCTGACATTAGCGCTCTTATTTCTGAAATAAGAAAGTCATCTTAATCATAATTCAATCATACATCATAATTTTTTTTCTTCACTTTACATTACTTTTTACTCTTTTGACAAATAATGTATTCAAAACTGACTTTTTTTTAACGCCTTCAAATAGTAATTCGTTTATGTATGTCCTTAACACCGCCTGCCTAGATAAGCTCGCTATTTGCAGGCGGTGTTCACTTGTAAGTAACGTTTGAAAAAACTTAATAAAACTTGAACTTGAACTTGAAACTTGAACTTGAACTGCTCTTTGTAGGTAAACTTGTTAACGTTTGATATCAGTCAAAATGGTTAGTTATTTCCAACTTCATCGTGTCATTGTTCGCGGGTTTCAATCTTTAACCTTGTGCTTTAGTAACTAAACAAATGTAGATATAGATGTATGCGATTCAGTAAGTTTTAGACAGACGGCAAAACTGCAACGTTAGGCGGCTATAATAGCTATTAAGGCAGTTCAGTGTTCAGTTCTTACTAGAATGTTATCAGTTTCAGAGAGAGAGAAAGTAGGTGGCAAATTTAGATGGATTTGCGTAATGTGGATGACAGATTTGGGATGTTGTCAGCTTTTATTAAACCTCTTGGGATTTTTATTCTATTTACCAAATAAGTCTTCACTGATCCTGAGAGCTTATTACAGACTGCATTTATAGGGGTATAGAATGGAAAAATCTGAGACTCGCCAAGACAATGAGACAGAGCCTTAACCATTTTTTTCAAATCCGAGCCCAAGACACCACCATTCAAAAATCTGAGCTCAAGACACCGTGATCTAGAGATCTGAGCACGAGACTTTTACAGCACTCTGTCCCTTGTACTAGGAATTATTTCTTGATAAATCAGAACCAGTTTATTAAGACCCAACTAATTGCTTGGTTTGTGAGACTCCAAGACTCAAATTTCAAAATACGAGATTCCAAGACCCGTTTTATTTTTTACGAGCTCAAGATACCAAGTATCTATTTCAAGATTCCGAGATTTTGAGACTTGCCAAAAATTTGTTGAGACCCATCACTTTTTGAGGACCATTCTATACCCTTATATATGTAATACAAAAGAGGAGATAGTAGCAATAATTATAGTGATAAAAGCTAATGGCTATAAAATCTCTCAAGACCTTTTTTTGTAGGCAACATGTAGTACAGTTGAACCTGTATTAAGCGGCACTCGTATTAGGCGGTCACTCTCTATTAAGCGGTCAGTTGTCAAAGTCCCGAAAATTACTTCCCTTAATTACTGTAATCCTGACCTCTATTAAAAACGGTCACCTCTATAAAGCGGTCGCAGTCACCCTAAACTAGGTCCCAATGAGCTGTTTCTATTGTCTTGACCTGTTTTAAATGGTCACTTTGTAAAAGTAAACCACTTAAATATGGTAACAAATAGCGTGCCAGGCAATTGAGTTTCTAATGAGCTGTCATACCATTTTATCGCCAAACTTTCTTAACCAAGTAAGTGATTTTTTGAGCGCTTTGGTGCATAAATTGTACACTAAGTTATCAATGTTATATAAAATGTCTTTTTTGTTGTGTTTGACATGTATTCTGTGCAACCTGTATTAAGCGGTCACTTAGCCATTCCCCGAGGGTGACCGCTTGACAGGTTTGACTGTATTTGTTTACATACACTGTTTGTGTGGAAATGCAAGAGGCCACAACAACACATGGATTATTATGTAATCGTATCAAGTACAGGTGCACTGGATACCTTAGTGCCGTCTCATCAAGGTCATTAAGGCTCCTGACTGAAATTTAAACACTCATTTCATTTGTCAGGTTTTTTTTTTTTTTTTTGACTGTCTTTGCCTGTTTTGTTTGTTTTATCCGATGCAGATAATCCATGAGTTGTTAGATTGTATATGTTATGGCAAGAGCCTTAGATATCAGAACTTTGGAAAGGTGTGGACCATTGAGGAATGGAAATCATTGCAGCAAGCTGGGAAAGAAGAATTGAAGGGATTTATTGTTAGAGACCTAAAAAAAGAACAGGTTTGTTGAGATCTGTTTTGAATTTTGCGTCACAAATATGCCATGATAAATGACTCTTGAAGTACATGCTGCTTTCGGTACAGTGATACTATACTATGGAACAATTTGTAAACAGAGGCTTAATTTAAAGCCTTGCCAAATTGCTCGATGAATTTTACAGGGAGACAGCCAACCTATCTGATGCAGGGCTACTCTATTCTCAAAACTAGTCTATGCAATGTAACTATATCATAGTAGTCTATCCTTTTGTGGTGTAATTTATTTGTTTTGTAATACGTATTTGAACCAGCCTGCCCTATTCATTTGAAAATGTTCCACATGGAAACCAGTTTTTTGGTTGTTTGTGGCCAGCATTTTAAATTAAAGCTGTATCAATGTTAATGTTGTTATAAAGGTATTACTGGTATGTCATACCAAAGATTCTACAGGATTTTTCTTGGATGTTACAAGCTATCCAGGATTCAACTGTAACAAACAATGAAGGTGATAAATTCATAAAACATTGAAAATAATTACAATGTTTACAAAACATCCTACAAGATTCTGACCCATAGGATTGTTAGACATGTAAGATGTTAAAGGATTTATAAGATATGCACAAACAAGTTTGATTGTTTTATAGTACACAAGATGTTGCTTATAAGACAAGACCCAGTCTTAACATGCAATCAGACTTGATTTGAGCCAGAGTCATTATTTGATTCTTACACCTCACATTCCTCATGAAAATATGTGGAAATAAAGAAACTTGAAACTTGAACTTATGCAAATTTAGCAGACACTACTTTAAACTTGGAGAGCACTAATTTAAAATGTTATCACCTTCAGTTGACAATAGAATCATGATGACTCCAAAACATCAGTTCTTGTTGTTAGTTTTAGTTGTCTTTTCCTTATTAAATCATTATTGACAAACTATTAAAATTTAGTTTGAGGTGCTAAAAGTGAAGTTTTCTTTTTGTACACATAATGCAGATTTCCAAGGAACTTGACAGATTTTCATTTTCCGCTGAAATCAAACAAGCTGTGCTGGATTGTGTTTGGCCTCGTCAACAAGAAGTTAGACAGAGCTTAGTTCAAAATACAGCAATGATATCAAATGCACACTTAAAAGACTTTGATTGGAAAGTCAAGGTAAGCAGAAAAATATTGAGCCTTCAGGACATTTTCTATCTTTTAGTTATATCGTACAAAATGTTTACAAGTGGCATTTTTTTTCTTTGTGGTGGTCTACTCACCATAGATTTCAGCAATTTGATATGGTGTTCAAATTAGCTAAGAAATTTATTTCAAAAATACCAGTATTCCCTTTCGAAAACTGCTTTTTATTAATGTAAGTAACAGTTATGTTAAGGATTATTAGACAAGTATAATTAAATTATTAAGAAAACTGAATTTATGTTTATTGGGTTCTTTTCTGGTGTTCTCTTACCATTTTTGTGGAGTGTGGTATAATGGCTCATATCTGGGGCACCCAACGGATCGTTTTGGTAAATTATCTGTTCAGAAGGCCCTTTATCCCCTACAATTTTCTAAAAATAATTTTCGCCTCAAACTTTCGTGATATGGGAATTTTAAGACCTAGTGTTTTCGGATTGATAAAAATGTCGTTTCGGGTACCAAAAAAGGGTCAGCTAAGATTTTCGGAAAGGAAATAAGACCTATTAAGTTTTTTTGAGAAATGGACAAAAATGCCCCAGTAATTTCGAAAATACTCAAGTTCTCCTAGAATGACCGAACAGATAAAAATATTATAGCGCAGCTTTAAATGAATCTACAGAGCTTTAAAGGCACTCCAGATAGCCTAAAATAGCGTTTCAAAGGATCTGAGAGAAAACTCCTATTGGGTGCCCCTGTCATATGCTATGGTCACTAAACCAATTGAAACTGTGGAACTGCATTATCCAATGAGTCATTTTTAATAATAAATAATTTGCTCTGTATATGTCAATTATCCATTGTTGATTTTGATCCAATAGATGACGATGGCAAGTGATAAATTAGCTAGCATAAGAGAGCCCACACTGACTTTGGACTTTGATGTTGATGAGAGCGGTCAGGATAGGCACATATCTGTAGAGCTTACAAATGAGGAACTAAAGAATCTTATATCATCTTTAGAAGCAGCTAATAAGGTGAGTCACATGTATTTACTAATTTCTATGTTTTTTTTTTAAATAATACATGTAGGTACTGAACTCTGATACCTTCTCAGTTTTTAAATAGGGCGAAGTTAATAAATCTCTTTTTTATGGTAGACAAAACTTGTTGAGTTTGACAAGCAATCATGTCTAAAACCAAGTTAGATTTCCAAATCTGTGGATATAAAGTGATTTAATCTAAAAACAAGTGGCCGGGTCCATCTACTTGAAATGTGCAGTTCCAGAAAAAAATCCATACCCACCCCATGGAAGGCCATTGGAAATTCTAAACTGGAATTTCCTGAGGGGATGGGGTGCAAAACAAAAAAACCTTCCATGGAGGGAGTATGGATATTTTCTGGAACTAAGAAATGTGGAACCATAATTTGCTTTTCCTTGCATTACAACATTTACCAATAACAAGTGGCCTAAAGCAAAAGTCAGTTAAAGTTGTGTTTTGGTGGACGTCAATAAATATTATTTTTAATTATTAAAGAAAAGCTATTGTAGAAACTATTTCAGTGAATTCTGACAAGATTTCAAGGCAAAGATCCAAAATATTGCTATGTTAACTCAAGTACAGGTACCAAGCCAGTTTAAAAGACCTAAAAGAAAGGGCATCTTGTTGTGTACAGGATATCAAAGGTTTAAATTTCACTTGCAAAATCAGCAATGCATGCTCTCAGAACAACACCTTTTCAGTTTTGTTTGAAATGGCTCGAAAATCAATAATTAATTTTTTTAAAATAAATTACCTTCTCTTAGGTAGCAAAATTGTCAATTACTTGGTTCTGTTGCCTTGAAATCTTGTCAGAAATCCAAATAATTTCAACGGCTTTTTTTGATTGACTTTCACCAAAATGCAACTTTAACCTTTTTTGAAGGCGGCAGGTTGAATGTTATTGGTAACCACTGTTAGTAACATTCATCTCTTTTAATTTGCATTCTTGGATGCAATAGTCCCAACCATCACTTTATAGTTCAAAACCTCTACAAACTTGAATTTCCTTTTTTTTTTCCCATAGGTTGTTATGCAGCTCAAGAAATAATATGCAACAGAGGATTTTTTAACATTAGTATTTTAGGCTACATTTGCTTTAGAAGAATAGTTAAAATAAAATTATGTAAAAAATAGATGACTTGTTCCATTTTTGTTCAAATCTAGTTTGTTGTCAGCAGTCAAGGTGCTTCTGAATCAATAATTTGTATTAATTCATTATATCAAATCTTGTGTTTATTTCTCGCTTTGTTGCAACCTTTCCTGAAAAGGTCAAATTGGTGAGAACTCTGTAAATTGAAATACAGGTTTCAGTGTATTTGATTGGGGGAAAACTTAGTGGTGAATGGCAAAAACAACTTACATGCTTTCTTTTAACCGTTTAAGCCCTAACAGTGGTCAGCATTAACTGAAGAGGACACATATCTTTCCTTTTCTGAAGATGTTATCTAGCATTCTCTGATACAAATCTACAATTCACTATCTTCTATTCGCGATTCACAGTTCCATTCAGAATTTGTTCGTACTTGATCTGACCTTACATTACAATATTGTACTAAGATTTACTAGGTTCTATTTACGCAACAAGTATTTTCCCTACAATCACGAGCATAGTAAAATCCCTAGCCTACGCTATTGTAATGCTCCTTAATTTAAATTTTTCTATTACACAATTACACACATTTCTCTTCCTTATTTAGTTTAATAGATGTGTGCAGTATCTTTGTCATGCAGTAGATTAACTTCGGACTTTGCCAATTTACAACAACAAAATACAATTACAATAACAAAACACATTGCACAATTAATTGTGCAATTTTGTGTTTTGTCTCACGTTACATGTGATATATTCCATGACAATATTCATTCAATTAATTTTCTAGTTAATATTTTATCATGCAATATTTAAGTCACGCACATCAGTGCTTCTTTCCCGACACAGAGCATGATATCAGGTTACTTTACTATTAGGTTATTTTGTGTTACTGTGTGAAAGTGAAGTCACTCTAAAAAAGCCATCTGAGTCCTCAAGAAAATGTTTTGTTGATACATGTATTAAAGTCAGAGTGCAGCTTGGGTGTCTGATAGTGTCTTGAAGGAAACAGTGTATATTGTGTAGTGTGTATCAGTAAGTTCCATTGTGTACATGTATTCTCACAATAACAATTAGTATTGATTTAAAGTCAGTTCGTACAGTTTGTGTCAGACCATTATTTTAATACATTCATGTATGAGAACTTGGTGTACATGAAAGCATTTGATATAAATAATAAAAATTGTCATTTTTACTTTGTACTTGTTGATTACTAACATCCTTGATCTGCCTTTTCCCAAGCAGTAAAGTAACCAATTGTTTTAAGTAATATTTATCACAGGCCCTAAGAAGAGATGGTGGTGTAGAAGTTACCATTGTTCATTAGATATGATATTATTTTGTCAGTTCAAGCCTAGTCGGTACCTCTGTTGTCTGAGTACATGGTTGCGACCTTTTTCAGATGTTCAAAGTTTCAAATCGCAAGAATACCTGGGTATTTTTATGAACGACTTGATCAAAAATTTTGGACAATGTCATGCCTGGTCTGCACAGGAACAGCAAATATGGAGGCAAGCATTAATTTTGCAATCTACTTTCCCCATCCTGTCACTCTGACAACTGTGAAACTTAATGGAATCACTGCACACTCCTCCTTTCAGTCTTGTTGTACAAGCAAGTATTTCCTTTGGCAATTTACAAAATATGTGTTGGAACTATTAAATTTTAATGTGACACCTTGTTTTGTGCTACAGCTGAAATGACATGGCTGATACACCCTGCTGTAATTTGACATTTTCTGCATTCAAATTCTTTCCGTTGTTGAGCCTCCATAACAATATTATTGCCATTGGAGAAAACAAAGGAAATTGTGGTAGCAACAGCAAAACAAGAAACAGGAAAAGGGAGAGAAAATAGAACAGAAAACAAATCATAAACGGAAGCATACACCTTCCACGCACCAATGTGCATTACTGGTGCTTCCGTGTATGTCCCATGCTGAAGATTTGCCAAGAGTTTTGAAGTTCTACGCCAAGCAGCAACTGAACCACCCACACCAGGGAAATGTTACGCGGACCGCCAAGCTTAACTTATCCCCCAAAATCCCCGCTCGCCTGCCTGTACATGTTGATTCTAAATCCTAGATAGAAATCCATAAGAGAAATCCTGGACATTTTTGGATAAATTATACCAGTTCATTTCAACAGCAGAAGTTTTCAAAAGTCAAGGTAATTATTTTTCTTCACATCAACACCAATAAAGTTTCAGGTAATCCTATGCCAGGTAGTACCACTGCCTTACGCCGCTTTACTCTAAAGATCACGATCGTGCACCACCACAACTAGTGATTTGAAGACCCACGCCAAAAATCTTTGGCATAAAATACATAAAATGCAGCGTGGTCCACACATGCATGAGCCTCAAGTGTAAAGAGAGAAACTTGGATCAAATTTTCCAACTGGTTTCATTTCACCTACAAGATGTGAATAACATAACATTAACAGAAACCATTATTTATTTACTACATTATCTATTTATTTATTTATTTATTACAAGGATCACGAATGTTTCATTTCAAAAAACAGCGTGGAGTTCCATGAGTGTAAAGATAGTCTATGTCTCTTCATATCACATCAAAGCTTTGAGGTCTTCTACATGGACGTTGTCGTTACATGGGGCCATTGCATTTATTATTCGCATTCCCCGCCCCCCCCACCCCATTGAAGGCTTGTGTCTACCCCTATCAGAAATAACTTTTGAAGACCCCTTCAGAAATTAAGATAAAAATGCCAACACATTCCCCCTTAGGAAAAAAGAAAGAGTTCAAAGAAACCAAAATAAATGCCCCCTCAGAAATGACTCTTAAAGACCCCCTCCCTCCACCTCAGATTTCCCAGTCCCTCAATGGGGGGGGGGGGGGGGGGGGAAGGGGGTGCAGATATTAAATGGAATGGGCCATGTAGTATTGATCATATCCTGATAATTCCTGTAAAAATGTCAATGAAAACATCCTTCTTCAAGAGAAGTGCCCCAGGGATAAATTTTAACAAATCCTCTGGCCATTTTGCAGTAGTCCATTAAAAAGTGTATGAGAAAATGCATATCATAGTAAGCGTAATCCATCTGCAATATTGCATCACCGTGTTCATGGCATTCCACAGAATGCGATGAATATCCACACCGAGAATGACCAACAGACCTGCAGCACTTTTCAGCACAACTCCTCACTTAAATTTTTCGGCAAGCCGCTTTGCAATGAACAAATTAGTATCCAGAAATCTTTCCACGCAGTTCGCGATGCACGATTCTGTTTTTCCATCCATTTTACTGCCCGTCTTGTCCACACATTTCTCCCAACAGATATCCGTGAACTTATGTATTTGACTTTGAAGCCTGTGTTTTTGATCCTCAACCATTAGTTCCTCTTGGAGTTTTCTATCGATCTGGGGGTTGTTGGATGCTCCTCCAAACGACATTTTGATCTAAAGTTTAAGAAACTATTTCCACGAACTATTGCACGTGTGTGGAAATCAAAATGGCGTGTTTAATTTGCGCTGGTCTGGGTACTAAGATCAGCTCCAGGCTCCCTTCTGAGTTCCTCGATCAAGTCCAATCCGCTTTTACGCGCCCCCGGCCCCCTAACGTGTTCCAGAAATCTCCACTGTACTTTTATTCCATAACTTTTAAAGGACCTGAGATAGGAGAATAAAGATGCCCTTTTTGGCGCTTATTCCGGCGAGGATTTACTGAAAGAGTCCCAAAGGTTTTTCTCCGCTTGAAGCTTGTTGAATGGGGTTGTTGGTCCGTAATCTGAAGGCCTTAAATCCACCTCTCCTCTTCAACTCCTACCTCTCATTTTTATCCCAGATCCGATTTCCTCTTTGATACACTCCCTAAGTTTGTTTTTCCCAGAGCAAAGATTTTAGGGTGTTCAGGAATGCTAAAGGAAAACTGACAAGTCTTAACTTCTTTACAGTCAAACAGCATTAAAACGTCTCAACATCAATAAATGAATAGTTTTATTTTAAAACTTCCCTCATTTGAGGCCCATAATACATAAATAGTCCTCTTTAAATGGCAAATTTCGTGAGAAGCTCAGATGCACCTATTTGAACTTAATGTCGGTTAAAACTTCTGCTACCTTTACAGAAGACGCGGCTAAGACTAAAAATGCTTTCTGTTTGTTAGATGGGACAGTTTGAAAATAGAATGTGGTGCCACTTTGAATGTACGTTCTACTGAATTCTTCAAAATCAGGGTACTTTTTAAAAATGCTTTGCGTCAATTTTGAAGTCATTTCAAGGAATAGCATATAACCAATCCTTGAAACTGGGACATTACATCCGGTTTCCGAAATAACAAGTTTAGCCGGCCAGTTCTGCACAAATGGAAACCGTGAAGGGCTATACCACGACTTTCTACTTTGAAATCACGTCGACAGAGGACCTTTCAGGTCTGCTATACATAAAAGAATCACCATAAATGACACAGTTAAATTCTATAAATATTCCACTTTAACTAAGAAAAATGAATAGGGTTGATAGGTCAGTTTTGTATCTAAGCGCCCACATAAAGAAGTAATTTCTGAAAACGGTCATTTTTCTTCGACTGATCTCTTGACTACTAAATACCGGGTTTCCATATGGTACTAAAACAAGAGCGTAAGTTGGGAGACTGGAAAAATATACATGATTAAACCTCAATTAAAGGGGAAGTATCATGGGGTTTTTTATATCTTTTGTTAAAAATGATGAAATAAGACCTTCAATCACCTGTCAAATAATTCTATAGAATGACGAAAGGAACGAAATTAACTCAATTGGTGAAAGAAACAACTCGTGATCTGTTCTAGCGCATTTTGGAAACAAAAATGCGAGAACTTGAAAAACATTAGCCCAATATTTTTCAAGTTTCAATCCAAACCGGCCTACTCTGTCTCGGGCCAGAGGCACTAATCGACAGTTTTATTGCACTGGGGTGATAATTGTTAACAAACTTGACAATTATTTCGTTGTTTCTGCTGACGGTCAAACATTTTTGGGGTTTTGAAATGACAGCAAATTTTCGTGATACTTCCCCTTAAGCTTTAACCTTCAATAAGTGCATGATAAGGACAGAATCGGAACGGATTAATTTTCGACCGAGAGCTCCCAAAATGTATCTGCCTTGGTCTCTGGTTACCCATATTGCACCTATTGATCGAAAGCCTTTATATTCATGAAGCAATAGTTACAAAATTCGGTTTTGGCTTAAAGAAAGCTAATAGCGTCCGTGATGCCTTTAATATGACGTCAAATTAATAACTTCCATTTTTCGATACTTCTTTATTACGGACAGTTAACGGACAGAGCTGGAGAGGTTCGACTGTATTTGAAATGGTCACAAAACCCTACTAAAGTGAGACACTATTTGCCATTCCAACTGGGACTAACAAAATTTGAGATTGCTCCAACAAACTAAGGACGCTTTTCAGATATCAGAAAAGGAAGGAAGGAAGGAAGGAAGGTGTAATGTTTTTTTGTTGTTGTTATTTGTTTGTTTGTTTTTTGTTGTTGTTTTTGTTTTTCATCCATACACTCACTGATATAAGTACACAATTTGTTTGAAAAGCCTTAACTAGAAGCCGCGGATTTATGAGGTCCAGGATTCCCTTCCATTCTGACAATGGTTAGCAACATTTGTTGACCAGGGCCCGGTTGTTCGAAAGCCGATTAACGCTAATCCCCGAATAAAAGTTCACCGAGGTTTTCAAAAGCTAATTTTAAGTTACTGGTAAAGAGAAGCCAAAGCCAAATTTAAGGGACTAAAATCTTTTGGGAGAATCTTTTACTGATCAGCTATCAAACTCGAATCAAAGTTCAAGTTAACCCAGGATTAGCTTAATCGGGCTTTGAACGACTGGGCCCACTTCTTGCATAATGACCGCCTCCGCCAGTTCTGACCAATGAGAAGCACCCTACACCACAGCCGCGTACCCAGACCCCCACGTTTCACGTAAATGGATACCAAATTATCTTGGTGCTGACCAAAAGGAACGCAAACTACGGGAACGAGATTATCCAATGAAAAAATGACACGTCAGCACTGAGCCATAAGAACATGTCACATTGCTTAGCAACTCGAATGACGACTTAAAACCTTAGGCTCAATCGAACATGGAAGAAACAATTTCGACCGACAAGTTTAAATGTTCTCCGCGATTTAAATGTTACACTCGACCAGAAGGAAGAGCGTTGGCGCTGTATCTTGTAAAGTCGTTGAAGCAACTTTAATCTACCGCTAGCCCGAGTGAGAGATGATCATCCAACCTATTACAAAGTAAAACAGGCCTATGGGATAAACAGCAAGTGCTTTTCTGTTGGTTGGCTGACTGTCTCCCAGGAACTTCACAGAAGCTATAAAGGAAGAAGAAAACAAGAGTATATTTAGAGTGCTGTGGGCGGTTTCAGTAGAAATAAAGTATTAATTTAAAGGGGAAGTATCATGGGGTTTTTAACCTCTTAACTTTTGTTAAGAATGGTGAAATAAGACCTTCATTTTGCTATAAATAATTCTAGAAAAACGAGAGGAGAGAAATAAACTCAATTCTTGAAAGGAACAACTCGTACTCTGTTCTAGCGCATTTTGAAAACAAAAACACGAAAACTTGAAAAACATTAGCCTACAATTTTTCAAGTTTCAATCCATTCCGACCTACTCTGTCTCTGGTCAGAGGCACTAATCGACAGTTTTATTGCACTGGGGTGACAATTTATAACAAAACTCGACAATTATTTTTTGTTTCTGTTGTCAGACGGACAAACATTTTCGGGTTTTGAAATGACATCAAATTTTCGTGATACTTCCCCTTTAAGTTTACTGTTCATTAACCTCTCACAACTCGGCTACAACATAGCTGTTTACTCATAAACATGTATATTCAGTACCTCTCAGTGCAAATACACGATTCAGCCTTTAGGCTGTATATGTTCATCTTCAACGTTCAACTTTTGTTGCTGTTTTAAATATATTGCTACCTGCAACTAGCGAAAATTGTTAACCAAGGCGGATAGCAAAGGAAGTAAGAGGAATACAAATAAAATTCGATAACTTTAAATTAAATAATAAGCATATGTTAATTCGTGATAGTAAATTAAATAGCTCCTTATTTTTCTTTGGGAGAGTAAAGCGAGCGAGCGAGCGAGCGAAAAATGATTCATTCCGAGCGTCGCGTCTCCTCGCGCTCGCGCGAGGCAATTTTCGCGCGTGCTCGCGTGTTTCGCTGGCTTATACTATCATGTTACTATCCTTGAGTTAATATAAGGGACCTCCCCATAGTCTAGCATTATCATTTCCAATTTTCCCTTGTTTCATCTGATGTCTCTCTGGAAACTGCATTATTTTATTTGGAACGCAGGGACTGTATCGTTTCAAATTATGCGCCCTGAGCTGTATACATAACTGATTTACATGCCTGCCACGTGTTAATTATGCACTCTAATTCGACCAATAAACAACAACGTGGACAAGAACGAACTCAAACAGAACATTGAACGAACTTTCAAGTTGTGATGGAACATTTTGCTCGGAGTTCGAGCTGAGGGATACAAAAAATCGATCGAAAATGTGCTCAAAAAGGTTTTTCCCGACCTGTGCGTTATCCTTGTCGCTGTGCTGTGTTTTTATCGCAGGTTATTATGTGTTTCTCCAAGTTACGCTCGACGGCGGATATACCGAATGGTCTGTCTGGAGTAACTGCTCTAAAGACTGCGGTGAAGGCGATCAGACCAGATATCGCTTGTGCGAGAACCCAGCGCCGGGAAGATACGGTAAGGACTGCTACCGATTCGGCGCTAACCAGGAGTCGAAGCCATGCTTCCTGAAAATCTGCCCGGTAGACGGGAAACTTAGCGACTGGAGCGCATTCTCTGCCTGCGACAAACCTTGCGGCGGAGGAAAGCGATTTCGAACACGACAATGCAATAATCCGCCGCCTGTTTTCGGTGGAAAACCTTGCGAAGGTCCAACGAGAGAGGAACAGGAGTGTAACACGCACGTTTGCCCTTCCATTGACGGAGGTTTCACGGCCTGGAGCGCGTACACCCTGTGCTCTGTGACGTGTGGCAAAGGAACCATGACAAGGACACGAAGCTGCTCTAATCCGCCACCTAGTAACGGAGGGAAGCAGTGTGAAGGGCCGGTTAGCGAGAAAGCAGAGTGCGATAAGGGAGCCTGTCCGCAACCGAAACAAGAGGCTGCAGCAGCGCAGAAACCGGCTGAACAGACTGCTCAAAATTCGCAGCAACAAGCAGAGGCAGCGCAGAAACCGGCTGAACAAGCTGCACAAAATTCGCAGCAACAGGCAGAAGCAGCGCAAAAACCAGAGGAGAAGAAACAATAACCCCTTGACAGAAGTTGATTAATTTATTTTGCTAGTTGCAGGACTGAAAACGCCAGATCAATGGTCGGGATAAAGTTTGAAAGTGTGAATGCAAAAGATCCGAGAGCAAACAAATCAGCAAACAAAGAAACTTGCTTTACTTTTAGTTATCACTTTTAATTTAAGCCAAACTCGAAAGGGGATAGAAAACAGCACAATATCAGAATATTGTTAAATGACTTTCATCATGGTCATACTCTTGTTTCATTTAGTAACCCGAAAGCTGCACTGATGATTGTGTTGAAAACAGATATTTCAATAATAATATTATTAAGGGCCATTTGGGACTGACACGGTTCATTCACAATATTTATTGGATGCATGAACTTTTTTTCCAATTATTTTCAAATATACAATCATGGCAGACAGGGAGCTCTTTGTATTGCTGCACATTTGTTTGTAGACTAAAGATCAAAATTCACTCAGAGGTGCAATTATTTTTGAGAACATTATGTCACAGCAAAGATGACTGTGAGTAGTCATGTATGCCCAGTGACCCTGCTAAAATCTTATAAATGTTTTGTATAATTTAGTAAACAAACATGCTTTTAAAGGTATTTAGGTAGGTACATGTAATTCTCAAATATTTTGATGTCCCATTGAGCGACACAAACGGAATGTTCCTGTGAATGTATCACATATGGAATTATTGACCATGGGCTGGCAGATTGCAAATAAAACAAGGAAAGCCATGGGCCTAGTTGATGAAAGAGTGAATAGCTCTGTCAATATCATCCAGAAGGAAATTTGTGTACAAATAAGTTATGATATTATTTTTAACTGCTAGACAAGTATTTGTCCAGTGGTTAACAAGCTATTCATTCTTCAAACAACTAGGAATAACATAATAATAAGTTTTGGGCAAGTAGAGTTTTTGCACAAGATGTGAGCCTGCTCAAAGACTTATAAAATGTTTGAATTTCAAATGAGACAAGCAATATCGGTGATATTCAAATGCAACCCTCCCAAGTTATGATCATTTTAGTCGACCTGAGAGTTGCCAACCAGTTAAGGATGGTGCCGACTTTTGTTACTGTGCATACATTCTACACATCTGGAGATATTTGGGTTTCCTATAGCCTAATAGGTGGTGCCTACTAATGCAGGGATATTTTTGCGTGGTTTAAAACTATGCAGAGAAAGCAGAACTTAGCAAGTGCTCTTGGTATCCAAAAAGGAAATTGGGGGTAACCATGTATTTTTCAGAGATAAATATTTTAAAGATCTAAATTATTTGGAAAAAAATACACCATATATTGCTTTCTATTTTATGGCTTTTAAGAATAATAATTCTTCATTTTTGTTGCTAAATTATCTCTAAAAAAGCGTGGTTACCCCCAATTTTCTTTTTAGATTCCAACAGCCCTTGCTATGGTCTGCTTTTCCCACATAATCATAAACCACGCAAAAATACTTTGGTAGTAGCCACTGTCCTAATAACTTGAAGGGTTTGGTTTTCTTCGTATTGTACAATGTCCTGTAGATGGAAATTACAGGCAAGGTGTTGAAGAAATTAGGAAGATGTTTTTGACAGTTAAGCTCATGATTTAAAGAATAAACAGTCAAACATTGTACCTGCCAAATAATTTCTAGCTCAGGGTAAGGGGATTATTTATTAATAAAGAAACATGCATATTTACTTGGCTTCAAATAAAAAAAAATGGCAATTTGCCACAATAAATATGGTGTTGTGATCAGCATTTTGTATACAATTGGAACTACAAAGTGAGTAGTTGAATGTTATCACTAAAAATTATAAACCATGATATGCAGACATACTGACAGGTTCAATTTAACAAGAGGAAAGTGCTGCAATCATGAAAAAAGCTGTTACAAACTGGGGAGGTAAAAATTACATGTACCATCAGAAGAATAAAGTAATAGCACACGTATAAGAACCTGAATTTTTCAATTTAGCCTAAATATGTTCTTATATAAATG